>NC_091946.1:22759640-23066140 GCF_041260155.1 Ptychodera flava | reverse complement strand
TTTTTCTCCTTTGTTTTCATCTTTGGTTCATCTTCACTGATAAGAGACAAGGACAGTGGATGCCAGCATAGTCTGCATACTGCAGCATGGAGATAGGAGAAAAAAACTGAACAGAAAGTTACCGACTGAACACATCTTGATGTCTAATTTCACTGTCAGATTTCTGTGAGTTTTAGGAATGAATGAGGTCAAGTGGTGGTTGTAACCATCACATCAGAACTTGACACAAATATATGGACATCTATGAAATGCTGCCAAGTAAATGAAGGGTAATGTGTTTGTATTGAAGGGGGAGGCATTTATTTGAAAACCTAATGCTCTGGAATATAGATGAAAACTGTAGTAATCTGAAGTAATGCTACAAATAGGGGATTGTTCCTCCACACAATACATAGATACACTGTATCTATTCAGTGCAAGGGTATGTAGATTGATGGCAAGTATGGGTGGTGTAATTTTGTATACCTGTGGCAGGAATCAAGTGGTTAACTAAGTTCTAATATAGCTGTATACAGTTTGTTTGTGTCTTGGCTGTAATAGTTGGTCCAAGAATGGCTGTTGTAGTTTTGATTGTTGAAAACAAAGTCAAAGCCTAGTTGTGTGGAACAAGGGTATATTCTGTTGTGCATGTAAGCGAAGGATTTGGCTCAATCACTGTTGTTGACTTCCCTTTGATAAAAGATTTTAGCTCTGTGTCAGTGCATATGGCAGGTAAAACTGAGTCATCTTCCCGATTTGCAAGTTATGCATTAATGTTATTGTTTACTGATGTTCTCTGTATCGTAGCTATACAGCTCCTCTCGGTACAACCTGTTCAACATTAGTTCAGTTATTCTGTGCAATAACAATTTTGGTGAAGGGAGAGGGTCACAGAATAAGGTCATCAATGACCTTATCAGTGATTTAGATCAAACTTTGATTGTATAGAAAACAACAAGCTTAAGGCACTATTTTTAAATTGAGACGATATCTCATTTCAATCACTCAGAGATAATATTTTTGATGATTAATAAAAAGAGTGCAAAAGAGATAATATTTTTGGTGATTAATAAAAAGAGTGCAAATGATAATTAATCTCCCTACCTTAGTGGTCTAATGTACGCTTCGAGTGATAAAAAAAAACACAGTTATTTAACACTGTACTCAATGACTGCTATCTGTGCCATCCCCACAACGAGATATGGTATGTGTATTAGGTTAGTACGCAGAAAATCATCAATTTTAACTTCCTCTTTGTTGCTTTGAAAAGTTTGTTCAGGTGTTCATACACAGTTGTGCAGTATTGAAGATTAATGTGGATATTTAATACTCCATGGATGGCCTCTTGGCAATTTGTCTGTCTGCAAACAGACAAAAAGAATCATTAATCCACTTGATTTTAATGCATTGCATCATTGACCGGTACTGGTGTCTGTTATTGGGTAGCATGCGCTTCCAACCTAAAGGTTTTAAACTTTTACTGAAACTTTCCTCAGGAAACTATAAACCATAATCTTTCATAATCCAGAATAAATATTAGGGGTCACCTGGTATAATTTGGGATTAAAGAAAAAATTTACCTCAAATGTTCTGACATTTAAAAACTTACAATGGCTGCTATATTCAAACTCTATGGGGAAAGTTGAAAAATACGACTGTACGGTGAAAATTTCATTCATTGCACTTGTTGGCATTTTCAGGTAAGCATTTGATATATGGCCAAATTTTATGACTGCGTCCATTGAAAGGCAAGACATGCTGGGTGCTAAATACATGCAATATCACGTACAATGACCATCTTTGTAGACTTTCACAGTTTGACCTCTGACCTTAGGAATCCTCAGCTGATGTCAGGTGTTTGGAATGTCTTTGAAGGTATTACTTGCTGTGTGAGGTGTGTGCGATTCGATACCTGGACTCCCCAGCTTAATGGCTGTTTCTTCATAACAATAATGCTATTGTTGTGTCAGTACTGCTCATGTGCAGTGTGGTGTATTCAGTGAAGTGTGACAGTGCCAACACTTTGAATAAAGACAGACTTGTCATGAAAGAGACTGATTTAAACAAACATCATGTTCAAAGAAGCGGACACAAGTTATATTGTGTAGATTGACAAAAAATTCTACTTCAGCAGAACTGAGATTTGCTCCAATTCCTGCCACTCCTTCATTCCGTTTCAGAATCTCACTCAATGCCGGCATTGTCCATCAGACCCGCAGCGATCTTGTCAGCTTGTTTGTCACTGGTGGCTGCATATCGTTTGTAGAATTTGTACGATAGGTGCATAAATCTTATATCATAAACCAAAAGGATTATATATTCCCCACATGCCAGGGGTTGCCCCTAATAATTGTGCTTTTTGCCCATTATAGGAAAAAAAATCTTTCAATACAATCTGCAGATATTGTGATACATTTACTAATAAACATTTAATCTCAAAATCAAACACATGCTTGGTGTATTTACATTCAGCATGTCTTATATTTTCTGAAACAAAAATAAATATAGATGTTATAATACTAATTTGGTCAATTATTAATCCAGAGCATTTCTGAAACAAAGGGCGTTTTAGTGGTGTCGAATTTAACAAAAGAATTGGAAAAAAAATTCAAATATTTATATTTAAAATATTTTTCAGAGGGAGGGGAAATTAAGTCTAGTATCTAGCATGTACATGTCAAGCTCTGCAAATCCCTGAGTTAGCAAGACAGATACTAGACTACAAGAAATTATGCTTATGGAAAGTCGTGAAAGGAAATAATTTTTCTGTCCCTCAGTTTATGCTGTGTTATACCCGAGTACACTACAAAATGCACAGCATATGAGACGTCTTTCTCATTTTGTGCATCAGATGGTTGTGTCGGCTTCTAAATTAGAATACTGATGCATCAATGCATTTGGCTCCTGAAATAAGGATAGAAATTGGTGTCAGGTGGTATGCAGACTGTTAAACTCAGGTGAAACCTTGATATAAAAAATATGTATAACATTACCGCTATTTTATTTTTGCTTTTCAAAATTTTTGAGAAATGCACAAAAAATATGCTGTCTGCAGACATAAGATTCTTCTAAATTTCAGTATTAAATAACTTTGATGATAAATGCATATTTGTTTTACAAAGGAATGTATTTGTACTGTGGGTGTTATGTCAGTAATTATTTATAGACGAGATGAGCAAGGTTGTGTATGTAGAAGAATCTTTGGTATGTCCATTACACCATTATTTACATATGAATAGCTTTATATTATGACAATGCTTTTGTTTTTGTCTGGTCATTTTATAGACCGTAACATCATGCATGCATGGACTATTGCTCATAAAACATCACTTCTATCATGAATATTTTATAATAAATATTTTATACCCAATTTTTTTTTAAATTTTCAGAAAATAAAGGTACAAGAATAATAAAATGGCACTTTGTTAGCACCTGTGTTATAGTGAAAGCAAAAAAAGATTCTCTTTCAAGGGCTCTGCCCATACACTACAGCAGAAGTGAAAAAAAGACAAACTTTGTATTAATTTTTGCCAGCAGCCAGCATCAAATATACGTTATCAAGTCAATGCAACCAGCAATATTATTATCGCAGGAAATGAGTGTTTCCTTTTACAAAATACACACTAGTCAGTGATCTAGTTGTACAGATTAAAGAAAACTTGTTATTGTGCACAGCAAACATTTTCCAGTCAAAAACAATGGATTTGTAAATTTAGCCAATAAGAATGTCATATCAGCCAACTTATAATGTTCAAACGTTTTTGCCCAATGAATGCTATCAAAATAATTATTATTATTAATTTTTCGATCAATCAACGCTTTGAAAAAACTATGTCCAAAATTTGCCGTCAGAATATTTTCCTGCACTTTTTTAGTCAATCAGTGCCTTGATTACCACTGAAGTATGATCAACAACCATTTTCAGGTCAATTGTTGAAAGAATAGTGTGATTGATCATAATCAAACTTCAGAAGTCCCTGATAGCTGATAATATTGACCTAGGTGTCACAGTCTTATACGCTGTAAATCAACAATTTTGTTGCAAGATGTTATGACAACATTTTATCTTGTTTTAGTACTTTTCTTTAATTTTCTTGCAATTCTGGTCTGACCATAGGGAAATTAACCATCGAAAACTACTCTCTAGTTTGACACTGTTATAATATTATCATAAACATGTTTACTATGTTGTCATTGAAGTACCTATTGTTCTTGTATGACCTTTTACCTCAATTATGATTTAACATCATGAATGTACAGAGAGAGGTCAAAGGTCATGGATAAGATGTAAATGTGTATTGTGTTGGGGTATAAATGATTGCAGTGGAACTTAAATTTGTAAATCATGATCAACCCATGGCAGAAACACTATAATGTTTTAAGGCTATATTTCAATTGAGCAATCTACAAATGACCGATTACACTGGGTCCACGTAGTACAGATCTAGCTGGTCCAGCTCATCATTGTCAAAAAGTGTTGCTACTGTAGATGACTAAAGATAGCTGTTTCAAACTAAAAAAACTACAGTCTAGTTATTGAAATATTTGTAAAATTGTAAGTTAACGTTTAAGTGGAAGACCAACTGAAATGCCAAAGTGACATGTGATGCGTTGTATTCTTTATGAAATCAATCACAGTCTGAAACCTGTCAGTGATTGGTCGTAAATTCATCAGTAGAACCTGGTGACTTATCATTTATCCAGGTGCGGCACTGGGTCAAGCTATTACACTGCCAGTCTCTAAATTTTTGCAACACATTATTTCTGACAATTTGACCACAGTATGAGTCTTCATGCAGATTTACGTTCCTACTTCAAGTACTTGAAGTTCAAGTGCATGAGGCTAGAGGTTTACGGATCAGCCCTGAAAAAGTTGTTGAAAATACCAGACTACAAGTACACCAGGCCAACCGGTCACTCTTTGGAAATCCTTGCGTTCATTGGAAAACCTTAAATATCTGACTGTTAAGGACAAAGATTACCGTATTTGATTTCCAAGTGATGACATTGAAGATACAGATAGTGACAGGTTTCAGTGTACCGGTCAACTTGCCAACCGTTGTAAATAATAAAAGTATTAACTGGCTTGTCAGAGGTGAGCTAATCCACCAACCCAAGCTCATTGCGTTTAATTTTATAACTGGGCCATTAGTAATTTGCTTCTAAGTTTCTATTATCCCGAGGGACTAGTGAGTTATTGAACTTGTAAATTTGCATAACTGGTTGGCTAGTGGAAACCTGAAGCTGGGCTGGAATTTTTTACAATACCATAGCTTGAAGGTTGATTTAAGGTAGTACATGACTCAAAAGTGAAAAACTGAAATTTTTGCTCAAACTTTCCTCGAGGAAACTTTCAACTCTTCTCTTTTCAAATCAAGAATAAAATCGGGGGTCAATCTGAAAATTAGCTAGCAGAGAAACAAATTACCTCGAATTTTCCAATATTTTAAATTCAAAATGGTCGCCATCTTTGTGTTAACTCGGTGGCAAAAATGAAATTTTTTATTTTCAGGAAATGGGTGGTGAAACTTTTATGTACCCCAGGAGCTTTAAAATGAACCCACACAAGCGGTAGATCAGAATAGTATGTAACAATTTTAGAGTCCGAATATGTCCCTAAGGTGCATCCTACCTTATTTAGTAAATCTGAAAATGATATACTTAACCTTGCAACAAGTTTTCAACTATTGCCAGTCTTTACCATACACGTACATCATTCCTTTGCCTTGAACCACAGGCCGTGGAGCATCTTCCGTTCCACTGCTTGAACAGCCTTGGATCAAGATTTATTTATGATAGCAATATCAAGCTACCTTGCATGTAAGCAAATAAAAACTGTCAAACTATAATTTTGTTTAGAATTTTTTACTGAAATGCAGTAAATTGACCAAAAATTACATATGGTCTCAGGCTCGTGGTCTTATTGTCATGTCACTGACGATTTTACAGTCAGTTGGTTTTGATTTTTGATGAAAAGTCACTTTCAAGTTGAAATATGTTTTCCTTAACTCATGTGTCCAGTCATGATAAGCAGGGCTTTAGGTCCGGAGTTTGGTGGCAGCATCGGTATCATGTTTTTCTCAGCAAACGTTTTCTCATCGGCTCTGTATCTCTTGGGTCTTATAGAAGCCATTATGGATAACTTTGGCCCTAACGGTGAGTACAAGACAAGCATCTCTCAGTAAAAGAAACATGAAATCTCAAAATCCAACCTTGTATGCGATGCAGAACTATGAGGCCCCTTAACTCTGTCTGTGTATTCAATACAATCAGTATATGTTTGTCTCGCTGTGCACATACATATATGTACCTTTTTTTTCTTGTTTTTTCAAGTACTGACTTGTAAAATTGTAACAGCGGAGCTCTTTGTGTTCTTTGTATCTTAGAACAGTTAATATTTAAGTGAGAGTTTGTCTCAATGTTTGTTTGTTGCTATTGGACTTTGCACAGTCCTTGTCATGACGGGATGCTCGCATCTAAAAAACAGTACACTTTTTTGGGCTCTTTCTGCACTGATAATATGCATCTAACGTAGTTATATCAGATATAATCAGACATTACATAACGCTTAGTCAACAACTTCAGATACCAATAGCTTGGCCGGTACTACTTAATGCCAAGGTATTGTACAGTGAAGCGGCACAAACTCAATCTCGTGTAAACCTTGACAACAGTATTATCATTTCAGGACATCGGAATTTGTTCCTACTTTTATTAATTTGAACTAACATATGGCTTGTAGTATATTTATAGGTCCTAATCTGTGAAAATTAGGGTACAATGTTCAAAGAAGTTCAAGGCGAACGATTATCTGTATGAGTGAAGTGTGTTAGGCAAAATCTCTTCCCCGCACACTGGCTTTAATCGCTATCTCTAATCACATTTTGCAAACAGCTTACGAGATGGCAAATAACCTTAATTAGAAGCTCCATACCCGTTGAAAAGCCCATTTGCCGGGGTGAATATGCCTTGAAAGTGCACTGTTATTTAGATGGGAACGTCCCGTCATGTACCTATGTTCATGCAAACTAAAATATTCTATCCTATCCTATGTACACATGTAAGAAATTTGTGTCGCTTTACCAAGTTAAAAGGTAGTTTTTGTCACAAATCGTTATACATTATTAATATATTTCACAGATCCTGTCAAGTGATTCAACAATTGTTTGATGTCAGCATAGCAGTACAGCATGTGTGCAACAGGTCTTCAGAACAGCGCCCTCGCTGTCTTCTCAGATGCGTTCTGTACTAATATTTAAATAAATAAAACTAATAATTATTCAAAAGATCAATTGTACTTGGTAGTAGAACATATGTGGAAAGATCACACAGGTATCTGTTATCTTACTTCAGTTTTTGTTTTCTGTTCAACAGGTTTTCTCCTCCCAGAGGGGTCGTCAGGGCTACCACAAGGTCGCTGGTGGATATTTCTATATTCTTCTATACTTCTATTCTTAGCATTTGTAGTTTGTCTTGTTGGAGCGAAAATGTTCGCCAAGACTGTCCTCTTCATCTTCCTCGCTGTCATGGTAGCACTGCTAACGGTCATGATCAGTTTCTTTGTGGTACCTTGGAGGCTGATCAAATACCCTCCCACCAATCCCGCTACAGAACTCAATGAAAATCTAACTGCCAACTACACTGGATTGGGTCACAATACCATCCATGAAAATATCTTCAGTAAGTGAAATACTTGTGATGCACAAAACGTGAGAAAAACTTGTGTATTCCTTTTCTCTTTAACTTCATGTTGTCATAGAAAAGCATTCTCTTTGCAAAAAATTTGTGGAGGCAGTGTTTTACTCTCAAGAAACATTTTTATTTTGAAAACTTTGCTTCAGTTTTACAGATCAGAAAGGGAGTAAATGCAATTTTGATCAGTATATCAGTGAAACTGTCAATATACCGTTGGAATAATTCTAAAGGACCTGTCAAGAAGACACCCATCACAGTCAAAGAAACATTAGAAAATTTACATTTTAAAGTCAAAATACAATTGATAGAAAACATTGTTTCATCTTTGAATTTGATAGTGGATTACAGCACAGATTACACGACCGGGAGAGAGTTGGACTTCATTTCTATATTTGCTGTGTTCTTCAATGGTGTGACAGGCATCATGGCCGGTGCCAATATGTCAGGTGAGCTACCCCTCCAGTGAAGCAGATTTTAACTTTGATTGTAACAGTGTGATACAAGTGATGTATACCTGAAAAACAGTGGACCCATCTTGCATATGGTATTATTCATAGCTTGTCTGAGGGTGCCATTCCTGAAGAGTGAACACAAATATACCCCCTAGGATAGGTTTGAATTGTACTGCATATTATCACTGGTCCACTGTTCTGCAGTCTTGAATAAATACTTCACATTACTATTGTAAATTACATACTTCATTCTATTGAAGTCGACAGCAAGTGTCAGATTCTCGCAAGACAAGAATAACAAAATTCTATGTACTCTGACATGTTTGTAAACAGAATGACCATTTGCTGCTGTAAATGTTACCTACATGGTTGTCCTGTAAGCTGCCCTGTCTGAGTACAGAAATCTTACAAGATGCCATTGTCACAGTATTAAACAGATTAAAGCCAGACAAAAAAGATTAGGGAGAAAAGTGAGCAGACATCAAGAGGGTTTGCTTTTGAAATAATCATTATCGTAAACTTTCTGTTTCAAAAACTATATTTTAATACTTTAATTTTTGTTTTTATGAAACAGTGGTGTAATCATTTAGCTGTCTGATGTAAATATAGTTCATTTCTTGATATTTTTAGGTGATCTCAAGCAGCCAAGCAAATCAATTCCTCTGGGAACAATCCTTGCCTGTGTATTCACTTACTTTACATACAATGTAGTGTCTGTGTTGGTTGCTGCAACTTGTACAAGGTGAGTTGAACTTTTATCAGTTTGTGTCTTCTAAATCTCGGGCTGTATTACCCCAAGTTTTCATTGGTCTTAGTCATGTCGACAGGTGCATCAGGACTTACCACTGTGCACTGTGGAACGAACAAGTTTGAATGTCAACAGTTACTTTGTATAGTTGAAAAGTAATTAAAGTTTCCACAGAAGTCGTCAGTTTTAAACTGATACATGGAAAAATCCCTCTCTTGAATTTAAATTAAGTTTCTATTCTATTGTCTTCATCGCTTTTTTTCTACCAAAGCATATGTAATTTTAGTCTTATAAATGCCAATATCATCTAGACTTCCTCCAAGTCTTTGGGTATAGAAATGTTGTAAGAATAAACTTTAGCAGACAGTCGCGTTAGCGGTAGGCTGTTGCATAGATTATGGGGTGATTGCGTTGCTTGGCCAGCAAGTAACTGCTGAGAAAAGCAAATGACTGGGAGCCAGTTTTGAATGAAATCTTCCATTGTCAAGTTCATTTGAGCTTCTGTTTTGACCTTTGCTTTGTACTTTCAGGGACCTGCTACAGAATGTGTACAGTTTTATGCAGGAGATCAACGTGTGGCAGCCGTTTGTTGTCGTCGGAATCATTGCGGCTTCCTTCTCTGCGGGTCTCAGCAATCTGATTGGTGCATCTCGAGTACTTAATGCTGTAGCCAAAGATGACCTTGTTGGTGAGTAGCTCTAATTATGTATAGCTACATTAAAATAGCATTGATGATTATTGTAGACTAATTCAAAATATTGTATGACCTTGTGTATGCAACAAAGGCTGTATGTGACATGTGTGATTTGTTAAAGTCTTGTCTGAAAAGGTTTGGTAATATATCTGTGTAAGCTGGGGGTTGTTTGGATGTACGTCTATCACCTGTAAAATTTGAAAAAAGGCAATTTAATTAATTTTCCAATGTACTTGTTACAGGTATAATCTTTCATCCATTTAAACATGAATCTGCTAATGGTAATCCATGGCCAGCCGTAGTGATTTCATGGGCTCTTGTACAGGTCAGTTTCAGATTCAGATTCAGGTTGACAGCAGCTGGAGAACGCTGTGATAGTTTCAGATTTGAATATTGATTAGCTGATTATTGATTCATGGACATGTCACATGGTGATATGAATTTGTACAGACAAACAGACACAGGACGATAAGTGAACTTTGGTAGCTAGTCAGCCAAATTATTTTTTTCTCACCATTTATATACTAGTCGTATACATGTTCTTTCATTTGACGATTTGTTAATCACTGCATGAAAAAAACTGTGTTTGTTCAAACGGACACATGCGTTTTTAATTTTGCTTTTCATTCGTTCTTCAATTGTCATACAAAGAATAACTCTTCAGATACGGCCACAAGACCGCTTCAGACAGAATTCCTTATGCGTAACTGAAAAGAAAAGGGGTCAAAGGTCAATTTATCTGCTGTTCTGGTACAAATGGTCACATTTTCTTCATTTTTCCAGGTCATTCTTCTGATTGGTCAACTCAACGCCATTGCTCCCATCGTATCCATATTCTTCTTGCTGTCCTATGCGGCCACCAATCTGGCATGTCTAGCCCTGGAGTGGGCTTCTGCTCCAAACTTCAGGTGAGATAATGTTTTGTAGAAGAAGTACATGGTGCCTCAGTGATGGACTAGAAAAATCATTTCTTGTGAACTTGCCTTTCCATTTATACTACAGCTTGTGTGGGTGGTATTTGTGTTAGTGGTATTTGTGTTAGTGGTATTTGTGTTAGTGGTATTGTGTTAGTGGTATTGTGTTAGTGGTATTTGTGTTAGTGGTATTTGTGTTAGTGGTATTGTGTTAGTGGTATTTGTGTTAATGGTATTTGTGTTAGTGGTTTGTGTTAGTGGTATTTGTGTTAGTGGTATTGTGTTAATAATAGTGGTATTTGTGTTAGTGGTAGTTGTGTTAGTGGTATTTGTGTTAGTGGTATTGTGTTAGTGGTATTTGTGTTAGTGGTATTTGTGTTAGTGGTATTTGTGTTAGTGGTATTGTTGTTAGTGATAGTGGTATTTGTGTTAGTGGTATTTGTGTTAGTGGTATTGTGTTAGTGGTATTTGTGTTAGTGGTATTTGTGTTAGTGGTATTGTGTTATTGGTGTTTGTGTGAGTGGCATTTGTTCATGAACACTCTTACAAGTTTCATGATTCAATCTGTCCCCAACATCCTTCTCTGAAAAGTTGCTAATGTTACCTCAGTGTTCCCAGGGATCACAACCTATATATTTGATCTTGATCCACTCAAAATAGGGTTTGTGTAGAGATTCTTTCGTAATTTATGGAAGATTTGCACAACAGCACAACAACATGTCGATGCATTTGTGTGGTCTGATCTGTTTCCCTCCAGGTGGAGATCCAATTTTTAGCTTTCATATATTTTTCAACTCTCTCATTTGGAGGATTTGACAATTTTTTTTACAATTCTTGTTAATACTGTCACTCTGATCTCAAAACCATAAACACTTTGGTACCATTTAATATATCAATAATATTTACTTCTTTCAGGCCTTCTTTTAACTACTTTTCATGGCATACATGTATGATTGGAATGCTTGGCTGTCTCACCATGATGTTTCTGATCAACGCCCTCTATGCCTCCGTCAGCATTGTTGTTCTCATGATCCTGTTCTTCTACATCCACTATCGCACTCCTGAGGCAAGCTGGGGATCCATCAGCCAGGCCCTCATCTTCCACCAAGTCCGGAAGTACCTCCTGTTGCTTGACATCCGGAAGGACCATGTGAAATTCTGGAGGCCCCAGATCATCCTGCTGATTTCGAACCCTAGATCTAGCTGCCAGTTGATTCAGTTTGTGAATGATATAAAGAAAGGCGGTCTGTATGTCCTTGGATACGTCAAGGCTGGTAACTTGGATGACTTTCCGAATGACCCGCTAGCGCTGGAGTACAACGCTTGGCTGAGCCTCATCGATCATCTGAAGATCAAAGCGTTTGTCGAGCTCACGCTCTGTGATACGATCCGAGGGGGCATCCAGCATCTCCTACGCATCTCAGGGCTCGGTGGGATGAAGCCGAACACCGTCATTCTAGGTTTCTACGACAACTGCATACCGGTTGATTCCTTCAAGAAGGGCGAAATCTTCAAGAAGGTGAAAGTGCGATTCGATGAGGATGATGAGATCATCGGGAATGTGGAGAATCATTTTGCTCCGCTTCGGGAGCTTGAAGATAGAAAGGGTCTCACCGCCGAGGATTATGTCATGTGTCTACAGGATGCCATTAAGCTGCAAAAGAACCTGTGCATAGCCCGCTACTTTCACACCATGGACAGAGATGCCATCTTCAAATCGAAAAAGAAGGTGTACATGGATGTCTGGCCGGTCAACTTCTTTAAGCCGGAGACTGCCGGTTACCTGGACACGGCGTGTCTGTTTCTGCTTCAGATCTCGACCATTCTGCACATGGTCCCCGCGTGGAACAAGAAGACATTGATGCGAGTGTTCCTGTGCGCCGAGAACGACGACGAGGCCACCAGGAAGCGGGAAGAAAAGCTGAAGAATTTCCTAAATGAATTGCGAATTCAGGCCGAGATTAAAATCGTGACCTGGGAAAACTGCATAGCTCTGATTCCCAAATATGAACCGGAGGCCGCCGAGGAAGACGAGATGTACCCGGTCACGCGACAGGACGGGATCACGGATAATTACCTGAGAAGTATCAATGACCTTGTCAGGAAGCAACAGGAAAACACGGTGGTGACGTTTTGTTATCTTCCATTGCCGCCTGCCGACAAGAAACTGCACAGACGTTACCTTCAGCAGCTGGATGTCATGACGGAAAATCTTAAACCAACCTTGTTAGTCCATGGCATCAACGCCGTCACCTCCACAGCATTGTAGAGTTGCGAT
Source organism: Ptychodera flava (assembly GCF_041260155.1). Classification (NCBI taxonomy): domain Eukaryota; kingdom Metazoa; phylum Hemichordata; class Enteropneusta; family Ptychoderidae; genus Ptychodera; species Ptychodera flava. Next base: position 23,053,380 of record NC_091946.1, on the reverse strand, counting down.
TTTGCGCATACGTACACCTTGGCAGTCACGTTAATTTGAAGTGAATGGTTTCGCATTTACATCACTTGTCAGAAAATTTATCGCACTCACAAAGAGCGAGAAACAGTACTTAGCTAGCTTGCTACTTTTTCACAAAAGAAATGCATCATGAATATGATGGGCTCAGAACATTGGCAAAATTTGTAACATTTTATAATGCTTCCAGGTCGTAGTTCATAGATGAATAACTCACATATCCATCAAATGAGAACAAATCACAGTGAAATATCCCGTGACTCATTCTGACTGGCACACACACACACACACACACACACACACACACACACCTCAACTTTGAAGTGTGACAGTTCTCTTCAGAGTATCATTGTGATATTTCTGAAAACTGCTCAAAGTGTTTTTGTGACTAGTATCTTTCTGAATGCCACATTTCAACATCTTTGCTCAAAGGAGAATGCCATTTTTGCAAAATTTTAAACACAAAAATTTTGCAAATCATCTTCTGTGATAAATCAGGACATCTTAGTGCAACTTTTTGTCCAAGGAATGGATAGTGAATTTTATTCAAGAGCTATCATAGCAAAATAAACCTGGAAAATTTTTAGCAGATGACATTTTGTGATTTAGTTTTGAACATTCTGCTTTGAAAAAAACAACATTCGTAGCATGCACAAACATCTTGGTTTAGTGTAATGTATATTGTTTTTGCCAAAGTTTTGATCTTGAATAATGATAAGTTTAGTTTGAAACTACAAGGAAATGTGTGGAACAGAAGTTTTTGCAAAGTATTGTCCATGTGTAACAGTCAGACAGAGTAATGAATAATATTACATTCTCAGCCTATAGTACTAGCCATGCACGGTTTAAAAATTACCTTTTTAGCGCCAAAGTCAATTATTGTCACCTTTAGTAAATATACTCCAGTCAATTTTTTTCAGATTTTTGTCAAAATTTTGATAACAAACTGTAGCCGATGAAATGTGATGTCCATTTGGTCCAAAATTATAAAAAAATTACAGAAAAATTCATAAAAATTGGTAAAAATGTTGCACTTAAATTTTGGTGGGAACAATTACAGCACTCAAAGGGTTAAAACAAGTAGGTCACAGAGACCCAGTGCTCTTGCAGATTTTTAGTTGTTTATGTACAGTCATTTTACCCATGAACCAAACTGGCCAAACACAGCGTCAAACAACTCAAAATTTCAGAGACATCTTCTTCCTCTCTCCATTGTTAATAGTAAGGGACTGTTCAGTTTTTACGGCCTAGGGGGGCCCGGCAAAATCTTGTCGCCAGTGTTCTAAAAAGTATAGACCCCCCCTGCATTTTTCGTGAAAAAAAGATGACCCCCCCCTTTGTCAGACGAAAAAATTTGATGTCTCTCTCCCCCCCCCCCCCCCCCCCCCCCCCCCCCCCGAAAAATAACAACGCCGGTAAGAGGGTCGATCATGGCCATGCAAAGGCATAAAGTGAACATTATTGTAGGTATTATGTTTTTGAAAATGTGGTGATGACCCCCCCCCCCCTTCGCGGATTCCAAAATTAGGATGACAACCCCCCCCCCACGCCGTAAAAACTGAACGGTCCCTAAAGATATCTGCAATTTCTGCGGATTTCATTGGGGCAGACATCTTGGCTGGGTATTGCCATATTTCACTGTCTGCTGAGCAAAGCTGTGTATAAACGCTTCACATAGGTATTTTGCCAGGGACTTATGTCATGCTGCCGAGATCTTGTCATGTGGGTACTTCTGTCATGATGTTGATATTTAACCAACAATGTCACCAATAACATTTTACCTGTTTGTGTCAGAGAGATGCAGGTGTTGTATGGTTTGGGAATGCAAAACAAATTCATCCTACCCTTATCAAATTATCAAAAACAAAGAAAAATTATCTGAAACAAAGACAGAAAAAATTGTTAAAACTAGACGTGGACTGTCTTCTCTGGCAGCACATGATACCAGGTAATAACAAATGTTTGGTAGATTTCAAAAATATAGAGTGGTATATTAGTTGTGTAAACAGGTTTTATTTCTGTTTCCCATATATATTTTGCTGGATGTATACATAACAACAGTATCTGGGGGATAAAGTAGTGGTTCCTATAAATGAATTATATCGATCATCTGTATGCATGTATGTAATAATGTATACATGTATGTATGTATGCATGTATGTAATAATGTATACATGTATGTATGTATGCATGCATGCATGCATGTATGTATGTATGTATGTATGTATGTATGTATGTATGTATGTACGTATGTATTTATGTACGTATGTATGTTTGTATGTATGTATGTATGTGTGCATGTATGTGTGTATGTGTATGTGTTTTCTTTCAAAGAATCTGCCTGTGCAATCTATTTAAAAAGTTGTTGAATATGACTGTTGGAATCAATCAATTTTATCAGCAAAGATCATTTATTGAAAGTAATTATCTCTTATTCACAAAGACACCTGAAATGTATAATTTGTTCAACTCATACAAGATTGCGGCCACGATGCAAAATTCAAAGCAGTGACTTTATAATGCTATTCACAGGGTGCTAATTAGTTTTGAGATACGACTTTTCAAACCTACTTAGTGGCAGACTTACAGGGCTGGTTTGTGCACATGCAATTTTTGAACCCTGTCAACACCATGGTATGGCCCAACCCATTGTTATCAATGGTGAGTGGGGACCTGTTTACAGGGAATTAGGGGTGGGCAGGTTAAGTAACCCATTCCAAATCATAGGTTGTATACTTACTATTCAATAAAACAGCCATAACTTACTTTGTAGAAGCCTACTATTCCAGCTGATCACAAATTGATTTTCTTGTCGGAAATTTAATAATCTTGCTGAAAAAAGCATGCACTGCCTTCAAGTAATTAGATTCTAAGAATTAGGTCCAAAATTCATCCTTACTTCAGATTTTACAATCAGGTTGTAAAACGGCCAAAAAACGACATTTACATTTTTATTTGTGGCTCTTTTGGTAGTAACGAATACTTTTTGGCCACGCATCACATATACCTTGAAAAACTAATGAAAGCACACGTGACTGAAATTTCGATTTTTAGGTCAGGAATGTCACTTCCCCTTTAAATGTAAGATTGTGAATATTTAGTAATTCCTCACACAAACATTGTCTCTATCATAATGCTATTTCAAATCTCCGTGTGAAGATTTTATGTGAACCATAATCATGATCATGAAAAATCCGATGATTTTTTGAATCATTTCAATCTTGATTTGTCGTCTACTTACACTTCTGAAATACCAGCCACTGTCTGAGATTTCAGGAAAGACATTTTCTGTCATGTTTCAGTGGTATATTTTAAGTACACTCTTGTCATAATTGAATTTTGATTTTTGCGACTCTCAAGGAAGTCATCCATATTTTAAGGCTGTAAATTTATAATTTTTGTATGTTTTGTAATTGATTCATTGACAATATGAATGTTAATTTTACAACCATATTCTGAACAGATAAGTCTACATGTTTTCAATTGTTATTTGTATGTATTCAACTACATATTCATTTTACAAACTTAAGAATTTTGAATCCACAGAATTAGTTCATTTTGTAAGTTTTCTGATGCCATATTACTAGTATTTTATTTTGTAGAATTGTAAGATTATCTTTGTGTGAAAAAGAATTTTTTTGAGTTTATGTCATACATGTAAAAATGAGTCTTGTAGGTGCCAAATGAAGCTAAAATATTCAAATGGAATAGGTATCAATTATATATTATGTATTTCAAAATATTCTTTCAGCAAAATTTTCAGGTGCTTGCGAGCTTTTGAATTGAGAGTTCAATTTTGCATGTGTAATAAATATTACAAAACTTTACAGCTCTTTGAATATTTGCATGAATTTACTGAAGGCAATGGTATATCTGATTGTAATCTTATCTATCAAACGGGTTTAACTTGTATGAAAATTTACAACCATGAAATGGTATGTCTGCTGATAGGTTCCAGATTTCTATAGGATGTAGCCCAAATTAAATATGGCTGCCGTTGCCATGTCAACATCTGGCCAAAAAAAAAAATGTTTTCATCAACTTTCTTCAGTAAGAATCATTCCTGCTCTTATTTTCTTGTTGTATTTTTGGAAATATTTGAAAACTTTTGTCATGAATTGGATTCAGAAACATACGGTAATGCAGTACTGCAAATTTTTTTTTAAAATATTTTACTCATCAGGTAAGATTTTTTTACAAGATGTCTTTATATATAAATGATAGTTCACAAACCTATAGTTATCTTGCTCACCAGTAACTTTATAACAGATCATCTCAAAGTGCTCATACAGTTCAGTTTGCTTTGCCTGTCAAAGACAATTTACTCTGCACATTAAACTATGTCCATCAGATGTCAAACTTCGATGTGAAATCATTGAAATTAAAATATTTTTCTGTGACTTTGCTTGCCGGAAAATGTTTGTCTTTGCTTTGTAAGTTTAAACCATCTCAAGTGTAGTTATTTGAAACGATATTACAGCTTTGTCAATACCAGTGAATTTTGTGACTTTACTATGCTCTATATAATGTATCCGATTATCCAGCAATTGTGGCCCCAGATGTTTTATACATCGACAATTCACCGGCATTGCCAATAACTATAAATTAACAATAATATACCCCATCCCAACTCATAATGGACTCAAGTAAAGTTCAAACTCCATGATGAACTCAGCTTCACTTGTACCTCATGTAGTGCAATTTCCTTTCATCAATTATGAGCAGGGAGGGGGTACATTATTGAACATGTCAAATGCTTTGATGTGAAATGAGATGTTTTTGTCATTCTTTTGGTTCGATATGATAAAACATATGTAATTTGTCAGAATATTCGGAGTGAATTTCAATTATGTAAGCTGTGAGCATACTTATTTCAGATTTGTTGAATTGTTTTGTATAAAATGATTTGTGTATATTGATTTGGTAACTTTCTGAAGGCTGTAGCTCTTTTAACTTTTTGTGTCATGCTTCAGATTTCATTTTTGTAGGACACTGACTGCGTATGGCTTTGCAAAATAAAACTGAATTGTGTTTCTAAAGTTACATTAATTGTCAACTTGCTCTGATGTTTGGCATGTATGTGTTGAAATTATCATTTCAGAGGGGAGCGAATTAACAGATAAAGTACCCAGGACAAACAGTGCCTACCTCAGACTTACGTAGTCTGTGGGCATGTTAAAAGTATACTGTCACCTGTTCCAATTTTGCCAGTTACTATGGAAAGAGAAAATCTAACCAATCACAGATTTTAAGCAGGTGGCCGCTTTTTAGCTCCAATAGCCATATGTATATATGGCGATGGAAGCTATTCTTATAGGCTAGGGAACTGTCTGTATGTATATCTGTCCGTCAACATCAAAAACTCCAAAACCGCTGCACATTTCATCTTGATATTTGGTGTGTACATGGATGATGGGCTGTAGATGAGATTTTATTCAATTGAAGTTGTCATCGCCAAAAATATGCAAATTAAGTGAAAAAATGTAAAAACAGTCAAAATTGAAAAAACTCAATAACCACTGAGCAGATTACATGAAAAATTAGCATGTAAGTACTTTGGGCTGACATGAAATGATTGTGCACATCTTGGGTCAGTATCTTGGACTTGCTATTTTTCATGAATTTTTTTGTAATTTTCTCCCATTTTTGGTCAAAAAATCTTCTTCTCTGAAACCACAAGTCCGATTGATTTGAAACTTGGTATAGAAGTGCATAGGAGTGACCTTTCCCAAATTTGGGCAAATCGTGGTGAAATTTGCATATTTTTAGTTTACACGTCCATAGACTCCCATGTAAAAGGCAGATCTCCATAGACTCCCATAAATAAAAATTTAGTTTCTCATCGTATTCATATTGCAAAAAGGATGCAGTAACACAATTTTTAGTCCCAACGGATGAAGTCCAGTGGGCTTATAGATTGGGTCATGTCCGTCTGTTCGTCCATCGATGAGTCCATCCGTTCACGCAGATATCTCGAATATTTTGACAAAATGTCATGTGACCTCCATGACCTTTGACCTCAAATATACATTTTGTCCATAACTCAGTAACCACAAGTGCTAGTACCCTTCATATACCGGTATGGTATGATGGGACACCTTATGACGCCACATATTGTACCTCATTAATTATGCAAATATCTAATATTGAGCGAGCCAATAGAGCTAAGGTCTGATTTTTGGTATATAGGGATAACATAGCAATACAATTTTTTTTGACAAAAGGTCACGTGACCTCAGTGACCTTTGACCTCAAATATACATATTTGTCCATAACTCAGTAACCACAAGTGCTACACCCTTCATGGATGGGACACCTTATGACGCCACATATTGTACCTCATTAATTATGCACATATCTAATTTTGGGCGAGCCAATAGAGCCAGAGGTCTGATTTTTGGTATATAGGGATAACTTGCAATACATTTTTTTTGACAAAATGTCACGTGACCTCGGTGACCTTTGACCTCAAATATACATATTTGTCCATAACTCAGTAACCACAAGTGCTACACCCTTCATGTATGGTATGATGGGACACCTTAGGACGCCACATATTGTACCTCATTAATTATGTGCATATCTAATTTTAAGCGAGCCAATAGAGCTAGAGGTCTGATTTTTGTATATAGGGATAACTTAGCTAAACAAATTTTTTGACAAAATGTCACATGACGTCGGTGACATTTGACCTCAAATATACATGTTTGTCCATAACTCAGTAACCACAAGTGCTGCACCCTTCATGTATGGTATGATGGGACACCTTATGACGCCACATATATTGTACCTCTTTAATTATGCGCATATCTAATTTGAGCGAGCCAATAGAGCCAGAGGTCTGATTTTTGGTATATAGGGATAACTTAGCAATACATTTTTTTGACAAAATGTCACGTGACCTCGGTGACCTTTGACCTCAAATATACATATTGTCCACAACTCAGTAACCACAGGTGCTACACCCTTCATATTTGGTATGATTGGACACCTTATGACACCACATACTGTACCTCATTAATTATGCACACATCTAATTCTTGGCAAGCGAATAGAGCTAGAGGTCTGATTTTTTGGCATATAGGGATTAATTAGCAATATAATTTTTTTTTCAAAATATCATGTGACCTCGATGACCTTTGACCTTGATTAAACATATATGCATATCTCAGTAACCACAAGTTCTATACCCTCCAATTTTGATAGGATATTAGTCTTTACGATGTCACATCTTGTACCTCATTTATTATGCGCACATGTATTTCTTGGCTGGCCAATACTACTAGAGGTCTCATGTTTTTTCCCGATTTAGAACCATAACTTAGACATGCCTCATGTGTTTCAAATTGGGAACAACAACATAGACCTATGTGCCCATAGATCTCAACATATACATTCCAGTGATACTTCTTAATGACCACATTTCCCTGCCCCATCAAGACTAATACTCCTATTACAAGTGGGGACTATGTCATTGTCAATGACTTGTTGAGTTAATGGTTGTATCACAGTATTCGATATTTCTAATTCTATATTTCTTCCATTTTATATTCTGAATAAATATATTAAACATATTTCACTGTCTCCAGTAAATTACATTAAGTATTTTCACTTCATGCACTTTATCCCTTTCACAAATGTTCAAATATCTGACCAGAGAACAAACACTAAATAGTCCAGGATGGGAGCTAGTGTCATTGACGCTATTTTTAAAAACAGCGCCCTCACATGGGCATTTTGAATACCAAGGAACGCCCCTTTGACCATATATGGGCATATTTAGATTACAGGTGAATGTATACCTTTAATACTAAAGCGCAATAAATAAAAACTTGAAATAAAGCCAAATGAACAATGACATTCCCCCGACTGCTGACCTACCAAAATTGTTCTCTGCACCAAAGCATTGACTGGAATTTATTCTCCGAACAGAATACTACTTCACAATGGCGTGTTGACTTTACAGGGAATTGGAGTCACAACATTTGACAGCCGAGAGGTTTAATTGAGTTTAATAGTCAAACATGTGAGCCAAACACTTATGTTGTTCAAAAACTGGAATGACTTTTTATTCTTTTAAAATACTGAATACAAAAAACAAAACGGAAATATGGTCTTGAATAGCATAGCGACACTTTGAACTCTGAAACCAATATAAAATATAAGAATAATCTAAAGGCCAAGCTACTCATTTAATTTAAAGGCTTTTGAATATGTATAACTATCTTAAAAAACACTACAAGAAATTTGATATGGTGACACATTTTACAATCTAAAATTTTTCAATATTGAAGGCCAATGACGACAAACATCACATATTACTTCTGGTCTAGTATGTTACGACCCAGTACCCATGTACGGCAGAATAATTCATTGGAAACAAAATCAGCAAATTAACATAAGAAGCCATGTGATAGAATGGCAGCCAATGAAAAGACGCTTTAATCAACCAATCAAATGCCTTTTTTATGGTGGCAGTTATTACTTGTACATGCCCGTATACACTGTCAGAATGTGTATAAATTGATAATTTTCATAACCTTTCCATAATCCAGCATTTTGCAATTTTGTTGACATGAATCCACAATATTACATTAACATTCTGTAAAAGCAAACCATATTCACAGCCCTCCTTTCTGATTAGCTCGTCATATTTCCAAGTAGACTGACAGATTCGTTGTTTGAGGGCGCTCTCTACGCACGCCCTTACGGAGAGCGCCCTCAAGCGACGGATCTTTCAATCTAATTTCAAAGCAGCGATATGTAATTTGCTAGTAGCGACATGTTGAATCTGTATACTGAATATCAACAAAAATATCAGCACAACAGCGTTCTCCCCAGGAATTGCTGATATCATAGTGGTGAATTTGCATAGCAATACAATTGTCATGTTAATGAATTTTTTCTATAGTTTTACCAAAATTACAGAGTAGTGCCAACTATGCTTTAATTGCTCTGGGGAGAACACTGCAGGGTATGTAGGATTCATGATAATGTCTATTGTACTCTATGATTGTTTCATTATCATCGTTGACACTACTTGGCACATCTATGCATGGACATCTATGAGTAAACTATGAGACATGGTCATCATTGAAGGACATGTATCATACATCAAATGAATTTTTGAAGACGTGTTTTCAGTTATCCCGTGCACTTTGAAGATATTTGATGTGCATTTCAAGGAAAACATAGCTGGAAAGTAACATTTTATGATGACACTATTAGCCAAACGAAAGCAAACACAGCATAAACGCTGACAACAGTTACTGGTATTCCTTTCACAGCATATCAAGTGTTTCATTAACAAACACTTTGAACCAACTCAGAAACAAAGTGTCAGCGCTTACACACAACGAGACTTGCTTGCATTGATTCTATCAACTATGAACTATGTGCTGCGTTTTTTTTCCCACCATAAAACCAGACACTGGATCTCAAAACAATATGGCAGTGGCAAGATATGGAAATATGACAGTTCTTGAAAATCTGAAGACAATTTGTTGTATACCAGAGATGTGAACTTGTGTATCATGTAAAGTATCAGGCTAATCATATATGCCACATGAGAATACAGGCTCACTAATATTGTGGGGAGGGAGGGAGAGAGAGAGAGAGAGAGCGAGAGAGAGAGAGCGTGCGAGAGAGAGAGAGAGAGAGAGAGAGAGAGAGAGAGAGAGAGAGAGAGAGCGCGAGAGCGACTGACTGTGTGAAGCTAGGACTGCACAAGTCATAATTTATGGCAATGTCTCTTGTTAAGTATTACTGTCACTTGGAATTTGACTCCATGGGTTTTTGTTCGGAATCTATGGGAACACCTTAAGGCTGGTGCATACATGTACAGATTCACAGAAATGTAAACTTGATAGACCAATACAGATGGATTTCTAGAGGATTTACAAACTTCTAGTGAGACAACCAACACCTCCCACCAAATTGATTCTGACATGAACTGAGTCAAAATAGTTTACTTGCTTCTCCCTATTTGAAAGCGTCTTTACACACCCTGCTAAACTGTCAAAATACAACTCACGAGATAGGAAGTATAAAGCGACTAAAAACACCGTGATACTCTGTTTTGACAACACAAAATTGCAGTTCATTTAGTAAGGACAGGAAAAATCACACCAGCCTTACAACATTAAATTACTCCAAATACATAGCACATTCTCACATGTATTAACACATGGTTTCAACGTCAGAATTTAATTTAGAAACAATGGGATAAAAAGATTAAAATTTGCTGAAAACTGCTCCATCTCCGATGAATGTAGTGACCACTTCGTTGTCCGCCTTATCCTGCTGTCATCATCTCAGATAAGACCTAGTATCCAGTATCCATATCCTCCTATAAAACACAGAAAAAAAAACATAATTGGTCAAGAAAACTCCTTCGAAGTATTCAGTGTGTGGGAGACTGGCAAGACTATGGGTAAAAAAATTGATATTAATGTAGATCCATGCATGACTTTAATAATAGTTCATCACAGTAGATGGGTCATTGGTTGACATAAAGAACAAACTCCAACTCAAACACCATGAAACGCTCCATTGTGTTTGGTGGTATGTCCCCTATAGATGGTATTCAGGTTCAACCATTAGATCTGGGGGGTGGGTGGGTTTAGGTGTAAAAATTTGGAAGCAATATTGCAGTGCAATGAGTTGAAATTTGCAGCCTTATTGCTGTTTCGATACAAAGAAATACGCACGTGACTGGAAAATGAAAGATGCATGGAATTCTGAGTGGAAAACTTTGCAGGCTCTGAACATTCTGAAACATGGCAAATCTTGCAATATACAAATTACATTTTCATCATTCTGACACCCCCCTGATGTCATGGTCCATCCCTTGGTGAAAGACAGTTTGTTCTATTTGAAAACTGAGATGTATATCTCTTATGCCTTTGGACAAGATCAGACAAAGTATCTGAATATTTGAACATGAAACATGCAATAATCAAAACTAAAAAGCCTACGGTTGTTAAAAACTATACTTTCGTTGTAACTAATTTCATTAAAAAATAATTCTTTTTACGAAACGTTATATTTCTCTGAGTTACAACAAATATAGCACAACCTTTAACGAGATAACTTTTAAGTACTATTTACTGCTCCGAAAATACAAACAAAAACAAAAACAACAGAAAGTTATATGATTTTCTCATAGCCTGGATAATAAATGTGAATGATAAATGAACACCTTGCAACTAACTATACTATTTCTAACAGCAGCAATATGTTATTTGGCAACTCAAAGTAGAAGTATATGGACTATTTTTGGAAAAAACTTTAATACCAGCCTTTGGTCATAAAAACTGATGGATGCCAAGCATAATTAAAACGTCATTTCATTTATAGCTAGCTCATCAAAACCACTAAAACAACACTACAAAGTAATATGAAGTCAATTTTGTGATGAAGAATTTCTTTCAGCAAGGGGTGGGCAGACAAAGATTTCAGCATCAAAATGAAGGCCTATGCATCAGTTTTTATGATAAATAGCCCCTTATATAATATTGTATGTGAATATGACAAGAAATCAAGAGTCTTAACTATTCTCAAAAGGAAATGACAGCGACTTTATATCAATCCTGCCATCACAATGCTCTCTATATGCATTCAACAAACTTATTAAGGTAGAATGCAGAATGATATTCACACTCACAAATCTGATCTACCACTTCTGGGGACTCAAATTGCAAGCTCTTGGAGTGAAATAAAATTTTTCACAATCTTATAGTTTTACCAAGAACGGAAAATTTCTTTTTTTCCCAAATGAGTTAACACGAGGATGGCAGCCATTTTCAATTTCAAATGTTGGTGAATATTAGGTAATTTGTTTCTCTTGTACCAAACTTTGTGTGGTGATCCCTGATTTTTATTCTTGATTTGGCATCAGCATGATTGAAAGTTTCCTTGAGGAAAAATTGAGCAAAAGTTTGTAACTTTTTCACTTACAAGGCACATACTAACTTAAACACAATAGGGCTATCACAAGCTTGACCTTGAACAAGTTTAGACTTCACATTCTGGCTGTCCTGACTAATAAACCTACGCTATCATCTTGTATATCTGGAGAGTTCTCAAAGATTTTTGGTAGGAATCTACGCTGTCTGCGGTGCCTGACTGTCTTACGCCTTGGCTGAAGTGTTGGAGGGGTGGGCGTGGGAGCTGGAGTAGATTTCTATGAAACGAACAACATTGTTAGATATCACAAACGAGAGAGGGGCATTATTCAGCAGGGCCATTGCTGGGGTTGAATAATCACTATGGAAAATGATATTCCTGATAAGGGAAATAAAAGATGATATAATATTAATTGAACTATGATAAAATGTAACGCTGCCTCTCACATCACAAATTGTCCTGTGGTGACAATGCAGAACTGCTAAACAATGGTATTTTATGCAGTATATTCACAAAAAGCTTGGAAAAGTTGACATTGTATTTAAATACCTCCCTAATGAGTAACATGAAGACTGGCATAACTAGCAACTCATCTGTTCCCAAGGAAATTAATTTTTCCTAGCTGACTGGCCCACACTTCAATCCATTCTGAACATACAGCAGATCAATCCATTCAGAGATCTCAGGAACCTGACATGTTGTACGTAATAAGCATGGTGCCCCAGCCTGTGTAAATGACTTCCTTGCTTTTCTGTTTCCATGAGAGACGTGATGTCTCTCATTTGACATGTCTCTGTGACATCCGTCACTGTAAAACCAATTCATGCCTATTTATGGCGACTGAATGTCAAAACTCCTAATATGACAGGGTTATACAACTCTATGACACTGAATCAGCGCTCATCACTCTTACCTGGCCTTCGTCGTCAGAACTCTCATCCTCATCAATGTCATCGTCATCTTCTTCATCATCATCATCATCCTCCTCCTGATGCAATGCAGCTCTGCCTCTGCAAATCAGTAGATGGATTAAATATGAGTCATACCACTTATGACATCCACACATGGGAGTTCCTTGCTCTGAGCAAAGTGACACATTTCGCCCATCAGATATGCAGGATTAAACTTCACATGAAACTGGCACCGAAGAGCCATTTGTAGGATGCAACTGAATATAGCGATGCCACTTACTATTAAAACATTAGGCATCTTTTGTTTCACAGCAAACACGTAAGCCTAGCAGTTGACGTAAGCCCTCTGTTTTGTGTCTGCCTGTTTTCAGGGAGACTTACTGGAAAATGCAATGGAGTTCTCAAAGCTATCATTTATTTGTGACTGAGTTTGATCTTCCAAACAGAGGCAAGTTTTGTTGTCTCTTTTAATACTAGAACTGAACATATCTACACTGTTTCAGGTAGAATGCGCCTCTGGGACAGATATTTGGACACTCACACTATTACAATTCTTTTCTGATCTAACACTTTTGGGGTTCATTTTAAAGCTCGTGGTGTAAGAAAAATTTTCATGGTCTCACATTTTTGAAAATCTAAACTTTTATTTTTCTCTTTAGGATTAACCTAGGGATGGCAGCCATTTTGAATTTCAAATGTTAATATAAATTTGGCAAGAGAATGGTTGAAAGTTTAATTGAGGAAATTAAGTCTTTCACTTTTGAGGGGCATACCACCTTAAAAAGCCAAATTGTGATAATTATTATTCTTCCTGTATCATGGCGTACACATCTGGACACAAGAAATTATATCAAAAACAGAACTTCGAAATTAACTGGACTTAACTAGTGACAGAAAGTGGAAAACAAGGCATAACTGAGGATAACTGGGCCAACACTGATCAACTTTACAAATCAACATAATGCTAGGGAGTCAAGATGCATCCCAAAGCTATAAGAGGGCCCCTTAAGAAAACAAAGTGGTCTTTATAAGATTGGATCCAGTGATCTTCAGTTCAGATGAACAATGTCCGTTCGGCGGATGTCGGTGATACGGGAAATTACACATCGTCATTCATACACGCATATATATATATTGCAGTACTTTGACTTATCTAGTGTACCTAGACTTAGTAGACCTAGTGACCCTAGCTGATGACCTCCTGGAGTAGCTAACGTTAGCTTTGACGCGTCGTTGGGGGCGCTGACTGCTAAGCCAGGACAGCTGGGAAGACGGTGATTTGATACTGCCACCACTCTGAAATCTACATGGGATGGAGAGAAAAAGGAGGACATGCACAGACATGCAGGGGTTATGCATAGCACCGACACCTTAAGCTTACAGATGGATATGGTTCACACCAGGAAAGCGAATGAAATCAAAATTACGAAAAAGCCGTGTACAGGCAAAGGGATCAGTACTGATAGTTGTGGTCATCAAACTTCTGATCATGACGAGTTGATAAAAACAGAAATTCTATAACCAAAAGAATAACAATCATGCTTGATTTCATCGATGACATTTATTGTCGCCACCCTGTGGTCAACTTGACCATGGATGGAACAAAATGAGTGCCTATGGCAGGACATTGTCTGTGTCAGAACATTATAGTATCTTGATCTTGAGTGTAAGATGTAACTGTAAACTTTCATTTACTAAAGCACTGTCAATTTTGTTTTCATTATGGAAACACATTTCTTTTGCAAAACAGAATTTGAGTGACCACAGTTGTGAGTGATTGAGAAACGGTAGAAATAAGATGTGTTAGGAATAGGTTACCAAATAACCTGTGAAAGAGTTGGTAATGATGTAATGTGTTCAGATTTTCAGAAAAAAAAAAAAAAAAAAAAAAAAAAAAAAAAAAAAAAAAAAAAAATTCTGTCTGCAGCAGACTAAATTGCCTAGTGTAACAGACAGGACTGAATATCCTAGCACCAAATTTAATGTATCATTTTGAGTAATGTACAACTTTTTCTGCTACTTTTGTGATTCACCACTGTTTGAATGAAAGGTTGATTTTGATCAGAGATGATAACTGAACACTATACAGGGAGGGAAAGCATAGCGGACAAGCGATGTTAGACAAAGCAGTGCACACATTATCATGCAATGTTAGGCACAGCATAGCGTGTGGGAAAGCAAAGGAACGCGTACAGTGCAAATACAGGGAACACACACATCCACACTGCTGCTTCAGATATGGCTGAAGTCAGACTTAGAAACATCTCTTCACATCAAACGCTGAGAGCGTCTGATGCTTAAATTTACTGAGATTAACTTTTTTCATTTGTTTATTATACTTCAGGGGCTGATGAATTTTTTCTTACCTTCCTGATGCGTTGCTGTCTGGGTGCAGCTTTCAAAACTTTAGCAAGAGTTCTGCACGTCATTCTGATTTCATTAGATTTACATATCCCTAGGAACAATAACTAATCCTGCCAATTGTGATTGGTGACACTATTTCTTATATGAAAAATGTTTTTTCAAACATGAGTGTTTTCAATAGGCTTACAACACGAGAGTTGCATCAGTATGTTGTGTAAAGTTCAAACTTTGTCACGGATAGCAAAACAATGTGACATTAAGGAGAGTGAAAGAGAATTTTTATCACACCATGACTTACTCAAAATCTTTATCTGATCCTTGTGATGATTCATCTCCTCTCTCTGAGCTGCCGTCTTCTTCAAGTCTCCGCCGCTTGCTGATTGGCCCTCCTGACATGGCCTCTAGGATCTGCTGTGCCCCTTGCTGCGGCTCCATCGGCCTGTGCGGATGCTGCATGTGTTGCTGCTGCTGCTGCTGTTGCTGTTGTTGGAGTTGCTGCTGTTGTTGCTGCAGGTAGTGTTGCTGTTGTGGATGCTGGAAGTGCTGCTGCTGCTGGGGAAGCGGCTGTGGGGCTAGTTGCTGTTGCTGGTGTGGGTGCTGCGGCGGGTGTTGCTGCTGCGGGTGTTGCTGGTACTGCTGCTGGTGGTGCTGCTGTTGCTGCTGCTGCTGTTGTTGCTGCATCATTTGCTCTTTGGACACCCACTGGCTGTCTGTACTGCTTTCATCTGCAATCCAACAAAAGAGAAGATAAACACACTCTCAAACCAGACTCCTAAAGACAGCACATTTTATTGTGATTAAAAGTTTTCAAAATTCTGACATCCACCTCAGCTGACATGTTTATTGTCCACTACGCATGAAGCGTATATTCACACAAACTACACAGATTTCAAGATGATTTTATCTTTAACTTTTGGATGTTCCTTAGAATTTGTTTCTGCATCAGTGGAAATATACTTTAAAACTGAAACAGAGCTTATGTCCACATTAGCATGCATAGTTAACACAGAATGAGCGTTGAGGGCAGTTTTCAGAACACTCAAATTTTTACCATATTTTCTGGTCTGTGTGTGTGGACTAAGTTTGAAACCTGTGGAGTGAAATAAAGTTGGCCTGAATAAGCAGACTTCCAACTGCCTTTCACCCTTTAAGGTAGCGGTAAAGGCTATTTTTGCACCAATTCTTTTCTCAGAGTTAATGTCAAGTTTCAAGTGTTAGAATCAAGATATTTAGTTCAAATTTTCAGGAAAACTCCCTAAGTTAATACTTTCTCCAAAGAATATAAAAATTGTATATTTGTAGCCATGATTTTGAAATATTACACCAGTAAATATTAAAATTTAATTTTTCATATTTTTTTTACATATTTGAATTTAATAATAATTGAATAGTATTAATATTACCAAATTAGTTATAAATATGTTGACACTATTAATTGTAAGATTTGTACGGCAGGATTTGTAGATAAAATTTGTTTTCATGATTTTACATGGGTTTACATATCAAAAAATTATTAAAAAATTCTTTCAAATTTCAAAATGTGATTTTTCAAAAAGTACTTCAAATACAGGAAAATTGTGCCGTACAAATCTTATCTGTAACCTTGTTAATAGGCTGTAAAAATTCCACGTCCATATCTCATTTCAAAGGTTGGATTAAATTGGCATAAAATTATGAAGGAAAACTGTTATTCTGTCAAAAAATGTTGAAAACAAGCCATATTTGCACCCCTTGTTTGAAGTCACAGAGCGGTCTTTTTGCTTAATCTCACTTTGCATTTACAATAGCAGTTACGCATTCTGAATGCAAGCACTGCCTTGTCAAACTTTCCTGAAAAACAGTAAAAAATGACTTTCCCTTTTCAAACATTTTTTTAAAAGCTAGGCGACCTCTACTATAGTTAATACATTGAGGACACCCCAACTTCCTCTATTGGTCAGTTTTTCAGAAGTTTCAACAGGCTATAACTCTGCAATGCCTATGACCCCAAATGTCTAGTTTTTTTTATTCCACAGAGAATGTTGACTACTTTTACATTTTAATAGTTTTATTGAAGTCTATAACTGACGCTCTAGCCTTTACCGCCACCTTAAATACTGTAATTTTTCCCATCAAAATTTTAGCGCAAAATTTTACCATGAATTTTTTTATGAATTTAGGAATTTTTCTGTAATTCTTTTGATAATTTTGGACCACATGGACAGCATTTTTCATAGCCTACAGTTTTTAATCACAATTTTTTGAAAAATATGAAAAAAATATCTGGACCTGAATAAAATTGTCTGGGTTATATTTTATGAAGGTGACAAAAATTGACTTTGGCTCTCAAAGGGTTAATTCACAGAGACATGAAAGACAGCATAAAGTTCCAACCTGACTCCCTTCTCTACTTCCAGCTTACCTTCAGCCTGCATCATCAGCTTCCTTTTCATTCCATGTTTCCCCTTGTGACCATGCCCTTTCCCGACTTTCCCTGATTTTCCAGTGGCCCGGCCTGGGCCGCCATCATTGTCAGTCTGGAGTAGACAGTTGCGGTATATCTTGATTGACTGCCATTTCTCACCTTCCTGTTCAAGCATCCCTTCTTTTAAACTCTTGTCCAAATATGATAATCTGGAAAAACCGAACAAACAAAATAAATAAATTTTTTTTGAAGACATCACTTTGTTAACCATGAAACAACTGGAATAGGATTTTTTTGTTTGGTTTTACATTCTGTACCTGCAAATCTTTTCACAAAGTTTGGTGAAAGCATTACATCTATTGACACATTTAAAAATTTATTGTTCAGTGAAACATATTTAATTACTTCTTGGAAATTAATTCTTGTTCATGATAGATCGACTCTAATTTGTTCAACATTATTCAGATACATTTCTTGTTTTTAAGATAAAATCATGGTTTGTAAAATCAACTTCATTGTTATATTGTTTTTGAGTTTTCCAATGACAAAACAAGTGCCTTGGAGGGAGCATAAAACAGTCTTAAACAAACATTACGGTCACTCCTGGTGATCTAGTGTGTGATATGTTCACTTTCCACGGTCATTTATTGCACACCTTTGAAGGATAATTGACGAATATGTATATAAGTATTTCACACTTCTCTTGATAGTAACAATGAGATTGGGTCTCCATTATGTAAAACATCATCAGTTTGTTTTGATGAGAACCATTTCAATTTTGTTTATGGTTCGCATCCCCCACTTTGAATATAAATAGGGACCACTGGCCTCCTACTGTCAGGTCCACTACAACCAGCCATGTATTACCTTGTGCAAGGCCTGGCAGCGAAAATGGTTGACCTGATGTGTAACACATAAATTGCAGATATTGCCCGCTGCACTAACTTTTCAGTCAAAATACCAGCATAAATATCTTCCATAAAGTGATTCCAGTTCATATATAAAGTGGAGAAAGATCATTTAGTTGGACCTCGAACACATTACAGCACCCCAGTGAGTGTATCAGTCTACCGATGGTACTGACAGTAACAGCAGAAAGAACAAATTGACTTACACTGTCTTCTTGTCTTGTCTCATTAATTTACTACTGAATTCACTGAGTACCTCAAGGTAGCCGATGTTTGGTGGAGGGCCGGACGGATCTCTTGGATTTTCCAACGGTGTTAAACTGAACACTATACCTTCCCTGTGCAATAACCGGGGAAAAATTTGTTTACTTAAATGATATAATCACATTTGTCATACAGAAATTGTTACAGCACAATGTTAAGGATATTCAAAGTTATGAATTTATAACTGTGAAGGACATCTCCACTGTCGAAGAGAGATTTACCCTGCAAGGATCCAAAGGCAGATTTCACAATGAATACCTTTCTGCTATAATGTTGGGACAAATATACCCTTCTCACCCCATTTCCCTATCCAGTGCTCCAACTCAGCCATAGGGAAAGTATCAGGCTGTACCAAAGTTGTTGGTTTGAAGGCAGCAATAACCTTTTTATTTGTATTCTCCAAATATCTCTCAAAAGAGAACTTCCAACATTTGGCTTCCACATTTCTCAGCCAAACAAAATTGAAATTTTACCCAAGAAATACTGTTTGAATTTGATTTCCGAGCGTGAGAGTTCGGTGACATACTTGTGCAAGGCGGCGACGGCATCCCTGGTCTTGATTTGATCCAAACCAAATGTGAGAGAAAATCTCCTGGCCAACTCTTTGATGGCGTTCATTTGCTGTGATGCTCTGTCCTGATCAAACTCCTCCTCTTCTTTCATTTCAGTGAAGAGCTGAATAACACAACCAGTGGCATTAACCTCATTACATACATTACAGTGAGATGAAATAAATTTCATTAAGGTAGTTCGTCCCTGGTAATTGAAAGACTTAAAACTTTTTGCTCAAACTTTCCACATGGAAACCTTAACTCAGTCCCTTTTGAAATCACGAATAAAACCACAAATCACCATACAAAATGTTCATACAAGAGAAACAAATGGCCTGTATTTACCGACACGTGAAATTCAAAATGGCCGCCATCCCTGTATTAACTCTATGGGGAAAAATTAAATTTTTGATTTTCACAAAAATTAGCTATTGGAAAGTTTAGTTATCCAAGAGCTGCAAAATGAGCCCCTACAAGTGCTAGACCAAATAGGGTTGTAAATAGTTTGAGAGTCTGAATATCTGTTCCTGAGGCATATTCTACCTTAAAATGCACACCCAATCCACATAGAGTTCACACAGTGTCACTGTAATCTTTTTTCTCCAAAAGGATTGCAGTTCACACCATACACATGTGAATAAAGCTAAATTTTAAATGAACATCAAGCTCAAAGTTTGCCCATGTACATTTTCTCTGGTTTGAAAGACAGTCGGTCAATGCCTTCCTCTCAGCTGTTTATGTATCTGTGCTTTTTTTAAGGGTCAATAAATTATCAGTTTACGATTTAAATAGCTCTGAACTTTGGTCTGCAATATTATTTGGTTGCCTTAATCACAGACAGGTATACATACAGTGATGCAACTTCACAAGAGGATTATTTTGTATATTTTGTGGAACATTGTAAAATGTTTTTTTTTTACAGATATAAAGCTATACTTATAAATTTGTTTTCATCTCAAGTGTAGTGACACACATGATTTGTTACATTTCAATATCTTGAATGAGCCTTTGGTATGGTAATATATGTTCACAGTTTTTCGCAAACTATCTGCCAGTGAATCTGTTGGAATGTAAAGATTTAGAGACAGACAGGCAGGTGAGCAGGCAGTGACACATATAAAGATTTAACCTTTTGAAACCCATGATTCCCTGCGACTTATGACATTGAAGGAGTTAAAGGACTGCAATAAGGCATCTGTGCAGTTCCCCAAAGACAAAACATACACCAAACACTCTTGACTTACTTATTATTTCTGCATACAATATGGGAGCGTCATAGCATACAGACACAGCAACACATCACCTTGACGGATCTCAATGTATGTTCTTACCTGAGCCAGACTGAGTCCCAGAGTCCTAGCACAGTCTACTTTATTGATCTCCCTGGACTTGGCAAGGGTCATCTTGATGATGTCACCATAGTCATTGTAATACTGTGAGAAAAACATGAATGGTGTTATGAACACGCTACCTCACTTAACCCTTTGAGTGCCATATTTTTCCCTCATAAATTTTAGTGCAACATTTTGTAAATTTTTGTATATTTTTCTGTAATTTTTGTAAAAGATTTGGACTGAATTGACATGATATCCTATTGGCTTCAGTTTTTTATCATAATTTCTGAGAAAATGTGAAAGAAATTGTTTGAGATTCATTTTACAAAGGTGACAAAAATTGTTGGCACTCAAAAGGTTAAACAGCCTGTTCCAACTTTATCCTGATGCAAGCAGAACAGGAGGAATTGTAAATCTTTCTGTACAATTCTGGTACACTTTGATGCCATGAAAGTTCATCACGCAGTCTCTTGGCATGCTGGACAAGCTGAGCTGTCAGAAGTCCGAGTTCTATCACATTTGCGTTTTTCAAAAATATTAAGATCACTTTATGCGATGCACACACAGTTAAGGCTTGGCAGAAGTCATGTACATTGGGTAACACTATTACAGCCATAATTATTCTATGTCACGAGAACTGCATGGTTCTCAATGTCAATTCATGTTCAGTGGACTCACCTTCATGTAGTGTTTGAAGACAGAAGCGGCAGCCTTCATCTCGATGATGTTGAAGACGATGAGTTTACAGAAACAGGCCAGTAGATTTCTCCTCTTGTGAAGCATCTCAATCTTAGCAGAATCATCGCCTTCCTCCTCATCATCATGACCTGATAACAAAATAGTAACATGTCAGGGACTGTGTTCTTGTCTACATATTTTTGAGATGGCACCTTACTTTTTGACAGAAACAAATCCAACCTCCAATGTTAACATACTGGTTGGAATGTCCTGTCTTCTGCAAGTACCAGTGTAAGAAATTTCCTTGCTTGTCACATCCCCTTCCCTTTACCACTAATATGCAACATCTAGCCCTTTCACCACCGTGGTTTGGCCCAAAACCCGTTGTTATCGATAGCGATTGTGGACTGGTTTACAGGGAATTAGGGGTGAACAGGTTAAATGTCCATTTAAGCTGTCCCTTTTACCGTCTTGTGATCAAGAAATATGTGAAAGAAACTCCTAAGGTTGGATGGTTTATTCCCTTCACCCTTTCACTACCATGTTTTGGCCGAAAGGCATTATTATCAATGGTGAATGTGGACCTGTTTACAGCAAATTGGGGGTGAACAGGTTAAAACTACAAGGAAGATCACTTCACACAATTGCGTTAGACCATTCAAAAGTTTTACCACAAACAAACACAGGAACCTCCCTATTCTGATATTGGTTAGTGTTTCTTGCTGTCAAACAATCTGTTCAATTCTTTGAAATTTTATGAAGTCCCACAAACACATTATTGTTTATCACATTGGTAAATTTTTTGTATTTTATGGTCAAAGTAAAACACTGTTATTTTTCAACTGTAAATTTTCACACATTTACACGCAGACTTTCAGTCAATCTCACCACATCTATCAAATGCTAAACTAGCAAAAAGAACCTACCTCCATCCTCGTCCTCAACAAAGATATTTTCTGAGATGAATGACGTGAGATTGTCTTGCAAGTCCCTGTCTGGCGTGTACACCAGCGAATTCAACACAGCAGCACATTTGCCCAGCTGTTTGCTGAAGGTCACTAGAAGGTCACAGACGGTGATGAAAGCCTCTTCTTTGACATTGGTGTTGGAATTAATCAGCATAAGGTTGTTACACTGCTTCATGGTGTCTGACACACGCTTCCTCAGTTTCTTCATATCACCCTGTTTTTAAAAAGACATGAAATATGGAAAGTTTGAAAATATTGGTAACAGAAGACACTTGTAACTGAACAAACTCATCTCAAATTCTCCCTTTCAAGCTTACGCTTCAACTGCAACTTCTTTTTACACTTTGCTTCTGTACCAGTGATTTTCATATTGTTATGCAAATTCCTGGAGAGAACACTGTAACCAACACGATAAACTTTAAATGTGTACAATATGAAAGACTCGAAGAACATAAACAAGCTATATACCTAAGAGCTTGCACAATGAAATGGAAATTTGAGAATGACCCTGCAGCTGCACCATACCTTATCTGGGTTACTTTCGTCAAGTCTCTTCAGACTCCACATCAGAGCACACTGTATACAACTGATTGCTTTGGTCAGGATCTCTTCAGGTACACTGCGATCATTGCCTTGCTTCACCAATGTATACAACATGTCGTACAGATTCCATCCTGTCAGGTCATGGTAACTGCAAGGATTTAATGAAAATGTTGATGTAACAGATTTTCGCTGTCACCCCTCATTTCCTGTAAACAGGTCCCTAATCACCATTGACAACAATAGGTTTGGGGTAAACCATGACGGGGATAGGGTTAAACCAGCACACTTTATGTATATCCAAATGTTTTTGATAGTATGGCCTCCTCATTCACAAATCCTAGGCCATCAATCTAATATACATAAATTACATCAACAGAAATACAATAATGAAAACAATGCCAAGATAGTTCACCTTTTCTAATAGTTCACCTTTTCTCACATGGCATAAAATGTACAATAGTTCCTAAAACCTGGAGAATGTTCCCATCACTTGAAGTCATTCAACTGAGATTTTCTTTTCAGCATTAGGATGGTTGAACTTTGTACAGGCAATTAAGATGAGATTCTGAAACACACTTTATACATATATTACTTTTATTATTTCAGTTTTCTGCCACTTGATTTACAAAGACAACTTCAACATCATACTGAATTGAAGTTATCATGATCAGAGTCACAATAGGATACAATTAATTTCACCACTGATTTGAATATCAGTAGAGATGAATGATACGACTTACTTATAAAACGCATTGATTCTCTTGATGCTTGATGACACAGCATAAATATCATCTTCATCCGGTTCATCGGCCTGCAATGCCATGAGATTCAGCCATTTAGGGACCGTCTCAGATTGTCGCAGAAGTCCAAGAAACGAAATTTCTTCGTTTAGATAAAAACCCCCTCCCCCCTCCCCCTAAACGAAACTTCAAAAGGGCAAAATGTTCATGTCTGCCTGAGAGTACAATGTTGCATTTTGCTACAGCTACTAAAGATGTATTCCCCTTGCCAGATTTGAGTACTAACAGGGCATTTTACCGCATAAAAGTTTCATTTTATTTTACTTTCCCTTTTTGCATCCTTTGTGCTGTTCTTTGTCTTTGTGAACACGCAATTTGTACTTGGTAGGGGAGGTAAATAAGCGAAAAAATTTGACAAGGGGCCCAGGCATGTTCAATCATATTAAAACGACTATGACCAGGTGCATAACAAGTGAGAATAAAGACATCTAGTGGTTAGAGCAGACGCTTATAAATAGCACATTTAAAAAAAAAGATACTTTTTGTCTTTGTATAATTTGATGAATGAAATGTTTAGGGTGATATGTCCATATTACACTCATATTTGGCAACAAAGCACCCATGTGTGTATCGGCACGACCTACGTCATCTCTGATGGCTATGGATCTTTCATAAAGTCCATTTTCCTATTTCACTTTATCCTTCTGTGTACTGGGAGGTTACAAAACTATCCACCACCCGACTAGTAACAGACAGTGAAGACTGTCAAAAGCCAGAATCTTACCTCCATGAAAGCTTTATAACTTCTCTTGGTTTTCTCCACCAGTCCATCAATCAGTGTACTCCTGGCCACATCAACTTTAGGCTGGATGGCGTACTCTTCATTACACAGATACTCTATCGTCTTGGCGCATGCATCAAGTACCTACATGGTGCACAAACACAGTAAACCATACTCAGCCATTCAAAACTAACTATCTTATCAAAAGCTATGCACAGATTTGGCTAGCCCTGCGTACGATGCTGTGTGTTCCGCTACAGCTAATAGCCCCGCTCACCACAGCCCTGCAAAGACCCATACGTAGAGTTGGTGACTTCAAATCCATTTTTGGACTTGACGTAAAAAGCCAAATTACTGCCGAAATTCAGCGTTCTTGGGCCCAAGTCGTATCCCTGCCTACCTCAGCTACTCGATCGCTTCCAAAAATGCCAGTCTTTTATTCTTTTTTCGTAAATAACCGTCGATGTCGGCAACTCTCTCGCTAGCCTGCGTACGTACGCAGTGTACGCTGTGCATTCCCTGTGTGCGTTCCTAACACACAGCGTACACTGCGTACGTACGCAGGGCTAGCTAGAGAGTTGCCGACATCGACGGTTATTTACGAAAAAAGAACAAAAGACTGGCATTTTAGGAAGCGATCGAGTAGCTGAGGTAGGCAGGGATACGACTTGGGCCCAAGAACGCTGAATTTCGGCAGTAATTTGGCTTTTTACGTCAAGTCCAAAAATGGATTTGAAGTCACCAACTCTACGTACGGGTCTTTGCAGGGCTGTGGTGAGCGGGGCTATTAGCTGTGCGGAACACACAGCATCGTACGCAGGGCTAAGATTTGGCTTGATAGTCTTAAAATTTCACTTCAAATTCTTTTCACATTGAACTTTCATGTATCTGTCTCCCTACGATGGATGCCATTTTGAAGAATTTTTTTCTCAATCTTACATTTGCCTTCCAGCTTAAAGATGAATATTCCAGTGTTTAAATACAACCAAAAATAAACACAACTGGCACTTGGAACAGCTCACTGCATTCCCACTAACCTCTGATTCGGTATGTTTCTCAACGATTTCTTTCATGTGCTTCAGCAGAGTGTCGAGATGTTTCTCCAGTCGACTTGTAGTGTAGATTTCCACATCAAAGTGTTGTGGGATCTCCAGCAAGTTGGCCAACTTCTCTGCGTCCACAATGTACTGCAAAATGAAGTCAAGAAAGCCATGTAGAAACAGCTGTTGCTATGCTGGACATTTCAGATGGTGTATGCAATGCCCTAAATATAGACAATGATGGATTATTTTATTTTCATAGTGTGAACACTGCAACAGAGATCAGCATGAATAGAATACATGTTTCAGTTTTTATGAGATTGATGCTCTTCAAATGCCAGGATTAATACATTGCAAATTCGAACTTTGATGGCTTTCATTTCTGGTTAAAGTTCAACAATCAGAGCAAAAGCAGAGGAAAAGTAGGGATGACCCTTATCTTGCCAAGTTCATATTTCACGACCCCGTCAAGTTGATTAAAACCAGTTGGAAGCAGGACATGTCCAATATGGTGAATTTTAACAAAGTATTTCATAGTTCAATATGGTGAATTTTAACAAAGTATTTCATAGTTCAATATGGTGAATTTTAACAAAGTATTTCATAGTTCAATATGGTGAATTTTAACAAAGTATTTCACAGTTGAAGGCCATTGAAAGTATAGAGACTGTAAACATGAGTTTTATGAACTAAAGCTGCTTTTAATAGACTAAGCCAAGTGGTTGAAAATTCATATGATCTGGCTAAATACGTGAAATTTTACTGACTTGGCAATTGGGGAAATTATACCATTTGACACGAAAAGGGTTAAATGAGATTGTACACTAAAACCATCATATTTGTCTTTCTCACTTCCAGGTTTCATCAGATAATTTTGCTATACATCTGAAGAATCTTGATTGAATCTTGTCTAGCCCACTTCTTTGTAGCCTCCCAGGTATGTTTAAAGACGGTTTGCTGCATCTGTGCAGTAGCACTGACACCAGTCCTTTGTGTAAAGTTTCAAGATGTAATCCAAATGGCCAAACTGCCAAAAGCCTGCCGTTACAACAGACATGATGTGAGCATCTTTAGTATGTGGCACACCAGGATTACTATAGGTCCTTCATCTATAGTATGTATATAGATCTACTGCTAAATGAGGCTATCACACAAGTTGAGCAACATCCTCTTGATGTTTATTGCGAACGTCAAAATGAACCGGAGACCAACTTTGATAAGCCCCTATCAATTTCCCTCGCAATCTTCCAATACCCCTTTGAAAACACCGAGGTACTTTGGTCAGTAAACCATACACTGTGCCAGCTGTGCTATCTCCATTCGATCTCCCTATGCAAGCTTCTGCATGGATCAAACCATTTTGCGCCAGTTTACAGCTATGGCTGTTTGATATCAGTGTATTCAACGAAGCTCATGGCACACATGTTATATACCACAAAACAATGGGACGCTGGAGTTCCTGAGACAGAATCGTTAGGAAAATGACATGTTTTTCCAGTACTTTCTTGATCCTTTGACCCTGCCCACCCCCGTCACCTAAATAGTATAGTTCATTACACAGTAACGTCCGCCATTGTTTATTTTCATTCACGGACCACGATGTTAGTTTTCATTCTCTGGACATGAAGTTTCTTAGTTTGAAGCAATTATCCTTTCATCTGTGAAGAGTTTTTACTGGTGACTATTACAATTTTCACTGCTATGTTGTTTTCACAAGATGCAGACTGCTTTTCCGTGCAGTCAATCATCGACAGTTTCTCTACTCTCTATGTAGTCCATGGCATGAGTCAATAAATGCCAGTTCACAGTGAACTATGCTGTTGATCGGCACATGACGTCCTCATGTCAAGTTTTAGGATTTTTTTGATGCTGAAATTTCACCAAAATGCCATTTCTGTATCCAGAGATTGTGTAATCAGTTTGATTTAAAACAGCGATATAAAACACAGTGTCAGTTAATCTCTGAAATTTTGGCTGAGTTTTGCTGTCTTATCTATGGTTGTCGATCAGTATGTGCACTGCATTAGGTCCAGTATAGAGAGACCCAGATGTAATCAGTGTATGCCAGTTCATAAAATCGTGAGAATATTTTTGTCTCTGTCGACGTCAATTTGCCTTACAATGGATTTTTGGGCAAGAAAGACCATCATAGAAAAATGGTGACAGGCGTTTCCCAAACCAGTATCGCCACAGAAATGCATTGCATGCTCAGCACTGTCACAGTCCCTCCACAAAGGAGGGACTGTGGCACTGTGAACGATGTCATAATGAAATACTGGAGAACTGGGCATTTCCACGAGTATAAGTTCACCGGCCAGCCGAGAGTCAAATCAGGGCCTCACTCAGTACAACGACATTGTCTGTCACACGATATACCAACTGGCTGTATCTCAGTCGTTCCGAGTGAATGTTTCTAATTTTACCGTGGAACTCAACTAGTACTTGAAACATTGCTATTGCCTATCCATGTGCTCTCACACTGACATTTGTTTACTTTGCAAGCTCATGGAATTTACTATTCAAGTTTGGGTAAAGTATGTCATGTGACATGACTGCATATGGGAAATACTTCACGATAACAGGATCAACACACGTAACAATGCAAAACAGGTTCTGTGAAAAATCGAGTTTGAAATTAATATTACAATTAAAGGTCTTAAAATCGCATGCTTTATTTATTTCTTGTCAACCACTTTGGGCTTCAAAATGGTTTCTTCTGGAAAGGGAGCCAGAAATAGAAGGGAGATCGATGGCAGTAACACAGCAGGCGCCTTGTATGTTATTGGCTGTTTATCAGCAACACTAACCAAAGTACATCGGTGTTTTCCAAGGGATATTGGAAGATTGCGAGGGAAATTGATAGGGGCTTATCAAAGTTGATCTCCGGTTCATTTTGACGTTCGCAGTCACATAGCCATGGGAAAACGAAATGATTGAATGACAACTAGGGGGCCCAAGGGTGTGTATATGTTCCATTTGTTCACCTTACCTTGGCAAGAAGCTCTGGGAGTTTTGTGATGAAGTGTTCGGACAATTTCATCTTGTCGTCCATCACGGCTTTCTTCTCTTTACTTGTTAAGATTTGCTGCGTGGTGAGCAAAAAGAAAAGATCAGATTTCATGTTTCCATTTCTGAGTGAACCTTTTACCCTAGGTGCAGTTTTTAATTCAAGCCTATACCCCATTGACAGCGCCCTCTAACTTACAAGACTTCTGAACTTTTATACAGTTTACAAATTTCTGAGTCATCAGTAAACTGTATGTGATAATAAATGTTTCTTGAGTCAAAGAATATATTTTTGAGTCAGGGGCATTTGTTTGGAGAAAAAATATTCTGATAATTTTGTTTCCTAAGTGCAGAATAATGCGACAGCCAAAATCACCTTTCTACCACAGTTCTCTATTCTCATGTACAAGTCATGTCTCATGATGATAAAATAGTTCCACATTTTCCCTCCAGATGTCCTATCTGAAATGTGAAGGACGCATAGTCTTCTACACACTTATGCCACAGATATCACATGATGGCATAACCAACCTGTGTCTACAAACGCATAAAGAAATACACATATTTCTATGCACGTTTGTACATATGGTTTTGTTTGTACCATGGTGTATTTGATTTCTGTGTTTAACCAACTGCTGAATGTGGATTTTCTGTGATCCTTTAAAAGAATGAAGTCACTCAGTTTTGAGCTTTTTTCGTGAATTTTGTTTGATATGAAAAGTAGTTTGTGTTGTTTGACTTCTTGAAACATGCAGAAATACTGGTCAACTGTGCACAACCTCAACTCTGCTTGCAGCAAGACAAGATAAAACATTCAGCGAAACATTTTACAATCTGTATAAAGAAATTCAACTTCAAAAATTTAAGTGTACAACTCTCACTATGCATGGCTGAAAATAGACTATAACATGAACTTTGAACCAAATCCAGGCTCTTGTAATGAAATCTTCATTAGCAGTGCTTTTTAAATAGATAAGGATAACAGCTTTCCCTTACATTGTGGCAATGTTTATTTGTTTAGAGGTCATAAACAAATAATGTTTGCATCCAGCAAAGGGGTAATTTTTGAAATTTTGGCATTTTGTACCCTGAATGACTTTATCCAAGTATTCTATATTTCCTCGTTATCACAAAAAGTAAAGAAAAAGTGACTTTGTCCCTTTACAAAATATATTTGGGTCAAACAGCGATGGCAAGAGAATGAGATACATACCTTCTTGGCAGATCCTCTCCCTACAGGTGGGTGACCATGGGCAGCTTGTCTGACGGCACTTACCATTACCTCTATCAACGCCGTCTCCTGCCGGTCATCCAAAGCTGTAGAGATAATGTCATTGCAATTACAGTATGTGGTTTTCGTGATTGCTAACACCTCTGATGTGCCATCTCAGGGCTGTCAATGTTTTTCAGAATAGAAGGGTACAAGTGAAAGAACAGGAGGGTACAGCATTGTGCGGAGCGAAGCGGAGGAAGGCGTGCGCGCAAGCGCACGCGGGGGGAGGCCAGGGGGGGGGTGCCCCCCCTCCTGAAGCTGAAGCTTTTCTAATTATTCATCTTCAATTGGTGGCCTGTGGTGGCACTTTTGAGGGCAATTTACTGTCAAGTTTATTATAACTGAAGTATAAAACTAACATGAAATTGAATCTTGTGAAATAAATTATGGAAGACAAACAGTATTACAGAGTTTATTGTTTATTGATACACCAGGTTATTATTATTATTTGCCTACAAATTGTGTTGAATTACAACCTGCTTAATAAAGATCATAATCTGAACCATAATCAGAATCACTGGAGTACTCATCTAAGCCCAAGGCTTGTATCGGTATAGCAGTACCAGCTGACAATACCTCAATATTGTGTGATTCTCAGGCTGATGAAACAGTAGCTTCAGCAGAAACCACATCTGCAAAAACTATTTCTTCAGATCACGGTCCCTCCACAAAAGACCGTGTTCAGATGTAGCTTTAGAAACTACACCTGCAGAAACTATTTCTTAAGAAACAACATCTGCAGAAAGTAATTCAATAATTGTAATACGTTCCATTCAAAAACAGCTAATCGTATTAGAATCTAAAAAAAATCTTGTCCCCACTGTAAAACTGATGTCATAACGTCACGACAAAAAATTCCGATCTGCGTCTGGTTGATACTGATGTAATTTTATTTTGTCTGTTTCAAGACCTCTCCTCAGAGTTACCGGCTATGAATTTCCAGTGTGAAAATTTACAAATGTAATGGGGTAAATACGAGACCATTACCAGAGACAATTTGAGTAGACGCTACGTCATCCAAACAATTACAATACTCAAGTTTACATCCACTAATGAAATTGCGTGCCTTCGTTGTCCGTCGGCCTCTCAGTTGACAAGATTGAGAGTATGTTGATTTATTTACGTAGTAAATCCTTGCGCGTGAAAGTTAACGATCAAATATTTTCTCCTGATGACTATCATAGTAATTAGTATCTATTCTGATATCCCTCACAATAGTCAGAGTTTTGTCGAAACCCACGCCTGCCAAGAGGGTAGGCTCACTACATGCATGTTATCCATATCCAAAACATGGTTTACCGCCGCGCCGCACGTACGTGCAAGATACCGCGAAAGTATATAGTCAAGCTTAGCTAAATTTTGTGATTGCCCTAAACATTAAAAAATGTTGGTCTTGGTAAATGATTTTGAAGGATCGGAATACCGATATTTGCTTTTGAGGAAAGATTTCGGATGTCGGAAAATATTTATCAAACTTCAATACTCGGGCCTTCGAAACAATCACAGTACACAGCATGTACTACCTACCGTATGAATACATTTCATAGAACGGCGGCTTGGTGCAAACAAATTCAGTGGTAGTCAAAACTCACTAAAAATTATGTCAATCCCCACAAAGTTTGTTTTGCGTTGAGTAAACGATTCTTACTCATTGTAAAGAGTGTTCACGATCTGCAAACGGGAAAACAAATAAAAAATTCCAGTCGCTAAATACACGTAATGCTATGGCATTTTGCTCAGACGCGGCGTGAAATCTACATTGCATGCTATACCATTGATGGATTGAAACCCCGATCACTGAAATTCCTCAGGAAAATAAAATGATTTACAATATTGACATTACTTTTATATCCAGAGCTAGTGTGAGCCTCTCGGGGTCTTTTCTGGACCCATAAATCCAACGAGGCTGTCGACTTTCGTAGCCATATCGATCGTGTACGTCCGAAAACCAATCAGAACACGTAAAGCTTTTGACAGTACCGATTAAAACCAATCAGAAATCGGCTACCAACGAGCCTTAGGGGCTGCGCCTCTGTAGCACAGCGCAGCCAACGGTAGAATTTGGACAGGAAAGAATTCATAACAGTGTGTAAAGATCATTATTGCAGGCCTTGAATAGGGAAAACAGGCGGCGGCAAGACCTGTGTCAGACGGCGATTTGCCGCCGGTGACCGGCTATAATTGACAGCCCTGCCATCTTATTGTACAGATCTTAGGGTCATTTCAATCAGTGAGAAGTTTCATTTTTGTTCAGGAATGGTGTGCAAAATTTGAAATTTACTTGTGTCCCGTGTTCACGAAAACAGAAACTTAACACTTTATGATTACGAACATACATAAATTAGCATCAAAATTGGGGCCATCAAAAAAAAATCCCCTGTACATTTATGTAACATAGTGTTTTGAAGTCTGTTGCATGATAGGTTGGGTTTAATCAATCAGGACATGACAAACATGTTAAATATTGCTGGTAATATCTTTGTTCCCTTTCCTCAACAGTGTTTTCAATTTTAAGGGTTTATTTCATATTTCACCATCAGGTCAAGTTGGTTAAAACTTGTGAAGCAAAACATGTCCCATATGGTGCATTTTAACAAAGACTTGAAGATTTGAAGGTAAACATGATTTTTACGGACTAAAGCTGCTATAACATACCAAGCCACGTGGGTGAAAATACAGATGGTTTTGGCTCAATACCGCTTTTTACTGACTTGGCAGATGGGGAAGTGATACTGTCTGGCAGGTAAAGGGTTAATACACCTGACATTTAATACCACTTGTACTTTTTGTGTATGAGCACAATAATATAATTATTTAGAGTTTAACAGAGAATAGTCAGCAACAGATAAGTAAACAACAGTTCCTATTCACCCAAAGTTTCCCAACACATAGGTACAAGCATATTACTGGAAATAATGTGACAACAAACTCATGCATTCCACAGAGATCAATCAGGATGTCACACCTTGAGATCAGAATTCTACAATTCTTGATCTCTGCATCCTGCGATAACAAAGATTTGAAAACTCCATAAAGAAGAATAGCATCTGCAGTCAAACATTCTCTATTTCACTCGATTCTGATTCAAATTCTCCGCTTACCGTCTTCACCTCTGCCTGGCTCTTCCAGTAACAATTCCGTCATACAGTCCCAGTCTTTCACCATCTCGTTGATATCCCACAATGCATCAACCAAATACGCTGCATGTTCATGGAGCTATATCAAACCAATGGTACAAAAATCATTTCAGAACAACCATTGTGGTTGTCAGTCTGCAACTTCATAATGGTACTCAACACCCCTATGTCTAAAATGGTATGGCCAGCTGATTTTTTGTTTGAAGGCAACACAATTGTAAGGTTCATTCAAACAGGACTATCAAGGCATAAAAAGCAACAACAATGGTTACTTTTTGTTTATCCAGACAACATACCTCACTTTCAATGAAAAACTGTACCATGTCCTTTATGAGAGGAGCGTTAGGACTGCGCCTCTTGTTGCTACGGTGACTGGCTTGTACATCATCACGCTTGAAGAGGCATTCATTCAAGAACTCTCCAGCTGCCTGGGCCACATTGCGATGGGAAGAATACACCAGCTGGTAGACATTCTCTCGGTCTTCCGTGGACAAGATTTCTTCATTGAATCTGTGAAATGAATCCCATTCATTTAATATGCTTGAGTTTTTACATTTTACCATTTCAAAACCTGACTACTTCCGGTCAATGATTTTCTCTTCATTATTTTCATCATTTTCTTCATTATTTTATTTTCATTTGAATGAAAATTTTTCTCACATTTTCAGATTTTATGATTTACTTGACCTGAGCGCAGTGCATAATAATTTGACCAAATCAGCATACTGAGTGACATTTGAATGGCAAAATAATTCTGCAATCTGTTGAACAACTTATTTAGATTTGAATCCAAACCAAGGAATACTTGTAATCCATCTGTTTTGACAAAGGATACATTTGAAAAAAAAAATTCCGATTGAAATTATTGATACATACTTAAAGATAAGTGTTACGACTTTGATAGCTTGCACGGCAACATCCACTTCCTTGTCCAGTGTCATGGAGACAATACGATCCTTGAATCTGTTGGTGAAAAGCTCCAGCTTGGGGGCCAGTTCAGGATTGGAGTAGAGAGGAATCAGCGCAAACAAACACTTCTGTCTCACTTCACCAACCTGATGATAGAACAAAATTAATAACTTAAATAATCTTGACTGGATGGGAAGCCTTTGGTATGGATTTGTACTTGCTGAAGAATACTGTAATTGTGTGAAGGACTGCATATTTTTGACGAAAATGGACAGACAGACGGACAAACACACACACATACACACATATACAGAACTCTACATAGATACATAAATACATGCATAAACTACTATTTTCATAAGTATAAAACCAGCTTACATTCCCACCACAAATTGTTTTGTACAGTCAGCTTTGGTATCAACACTGTACTCCAGGTGATCTAGAACCTCACATGCATGCACATATGTACATACCATATACATACATACATACATACATACATACATACCTATATATATACACACATACATACATACATACACACATACATACATACATACACACACACATACATACATAAATACATACACACACCACCCACACACACACACACACACACACACATACATACATCACATTCATGCATGAATACATACATACATACATATATATCCATATTACATGCATACATAAATTTACATACATACATAAATACATGCATACATACACATCACAGACAGTAAACAGACTTATTTCATTCTTGTCCAGTGAAATTGAAGCCTCACCTTGTCATGCAGAGTCCAGCCAACATACTTCAGATAACTGTCACTCAGGAAAGTCTCACTGTAATTTTTCATCCAGATGCCAATTTCACCGAGACAGATAGCTCGGATTTCCGGCTGTGTATCTCTGTCATCGACAAAATAAAAGCATACCACAGTCACACAAGGAAATTATGGACTATGAAAATATGAAAATAGCAATTTGTTGCACAAACAAAACTACAGAAAGCACTGCTTACAGTTTGATACTTTCTGTCGATCAAATCAAAGTGAAGAGACACACGTCACATTGGAGGAATTACAGGTGACTGCCTTCAGATTGTTTTTGTGAGTTGAAATCAGAATTATAACATTATTCTTATTAGAAATCACAACATCCTATAAATATGACACAGACTGGTAAATGGATCCATGTTAACATTGTCTGAATTGTACCAATGTATTACCTGTATCGATGAACAAAAACTCCTTTGAAGATATTATTCATCATCTGGTTGACCTCTTCCATGTTTTCCTGAAGTTCCTTCCTCTTTGCCAGCAGCATTTCCAGACGTTCTGCTGCCCTCTTGGGCATTTGCTTGGCTTTCTCTGCGTCGTACTGTCTCTGGGTGTTGTCCTGACTGACGCTGAGGTTCAGGGCTACGTTTACCAGAGCCGTCATCAATTTCATTGCTGGCGAGGGGGAGGAGACAAATAAGATAGGAGTGGTAGGTTTGTTAGAGGTCGAAAAATGAGATTTATGCAGTCAAGAAACATGATGATCTGGTTGTGGACATGTTTCCATGACAACATTATTAAATCCGACAACTTACAAATGTTTTGAAAAATACTGTAGCGATGTAATATGATGAAACTCTTCCATCAGATCACCTGTATCTGGGATGTATACATCATTTTCCACAATCATCTTTTGTTTTGGTTGGTGCGTGTCAAGAGTGGTACTAATCATCAGTGTCCTAGGGGGTCAGAGTTTACAATTACCAGACTGAATTTGGTCAGAAGTGTGCTTAATTTCTATGAATTTGGAGATCAAACTATCGTCAACTAGTTCCATTTGTTTTGATATGTCATGCTCATCAACAGCCTGAATATTGATGCGTTTGAAATAGCAAAATTACCTGAACTATTGCTATCTATTTTTGAACTCCAATTTCTCAGTTTAACCCTTTTCCTGCCGAGCGCCCTTGTCCGTTATTCTCCCAAGTCAGTAGAAAACCGCCCCATAATATGTGCCTGCAAAAGATTGGCTCTCCTGCATGTTATCCTGCCAGGCATTTTGGCAGAAATCGCCCATTTTCAGGGTAGTTTTAGCCGTACTTATACGTGTTAGACTTCGATAATTTCTACATGCCCGTAGACAGGGGAAGGAGCTCAAGGGTTGCTGCAGAAAAAAATTGAGGTCACCGGCTTTGTTTGCCCCTGGGAGTGCGTCATTTTATTGCCGTTTCATGTTTATTTTTTCGGAAATAAACTCCTTCAGTATTACGTACGTCCGCTAGGCACAAACATCACCTCACTCGTCTGTTAGTCAGAGACCCTGAGGGTCGTGCTAGGGGTGCAGCAGCACCGTCAAACCTGTCCTGTTTCCCCAGGGTAGGGTCAATTGAATACGTACCTCCAACGACTTGGCAGTGTAGCACAAAAACTATGTTTTGCCGTTGTATTAACGACATGGCTGAGCCATTGAAGCACAGCTTTACGTAGTTTTGCCAGCTCAGTTGGGAGTTGGCTTACGAGTGTTACCGTTCATTACTGACTTAATCGAGTGGTCCTCAGTCAGGTACGGGTTTGTACCGACATGGCTTGGGCTGCAGCTAACCAGTGATAACCAGTCACTACCCCCAAGTCTTCAGTTCACTTTTGCGATGCACGGGTGCAACGCAATATGCTTCCATTGTTCTAGCCATCGACGTGTCCACATGCTGGCAGCCATATTGTACTGCTAGCTGGTTTGCATAACAAAAGCAGTCCCTGCTAAATGCAGGCGGTATCCCCGTACATGTAGCATATTGACCTCATGTCACCTTTTGAATTCTCTGTACGCAAACAGCGTACGTAGTTACCAATGCGTCGGCAAGAGGATACGTTTGCCTGCAAACCAGAGCCAATACTTCGGACGATGGAATAAATAAAAATCCAAAGCTACGTCCATTGAATGGCATGGCCAAGGCGGTGAAGGACGTTGCCTGGCTTGAACTTGCAGAGCTGAAGCCCAGCTTAGTACGTCGGACACCAGTTTGTAATGGTATTTCCGAGTCGTTCATATCCGTTCCATCGGAGGAACAAGTCGAGCCGTCCCGTCAAAAATACGTTCTCATTTTCAGTCACGCACACTGAATAAGTGACTTTCGTCTCGCACCATCGGCATATCTGCCAAGTCGTTTGCAAGAGGTAGCCTTCTAGATTAGCATTGCCGAGTTGGTCAAGTTCGGCAGCAATCTCTATAGTGCCAGGCAGCCAAGTACGTCCAACTCCGCCAGAAAACGTCACCATGCTATCCTGCCAAGTCCGCTAAAAAGCGGTAAAAAAAAACCAGCCCCCCTCGGGTGTGGGGGACTGGCGGACAGGTTTCTGCACCTTTCCCTGTCTATCGACTCCGCGAACCCATTTCGAGGGGAAAAGGCGTTCCTTGTCAGAAAACCTCTCCTTGGATGACCCCTAAACGCACAGGGGATAGCAAAACGTAGTGCCGTCGACTTAGCAGGAAAGGGGGTACCCAAAAAGGGCCCGATTTCCACCGCGTTGGGAGAATAACGGTCACCAGTGCTTAGATTCCAGCTACACCGAATTTCAAGCGGATTTTCACAGACTTGGCAGGAAAAGGGTTAAAGGATTTCAGTAGCTCAAAGGAGACTTTCTACAAAACTCAATCCAGTCCAAAAAAAGAAAGAACTAAAATACTGTTAGAATATCACTACAAAGTGCAGTGATATGCAGCAATTTGAAAGGTTGATCTACTCCAAGACGTTGTATTATTCATGCACCTGGTGAACACCCGGTTTGAAAACACTGACCAATCAGAGACAACTTTGTGAGATCATTGCATGCTGGCCATAACATGTAATTCCCGAGAAAACTCTGACATAGTTTCCACTTACCTGCCAGTGTACTTGTGTGTCTGAAGGCCCTGACCTGTGAGTCACTCAGGCCAGTCAACAATGAGATGACGTTGTCCATTAGGTATTGATCATACAGGATACTGTACTGACACTGGCGTACCAGCAGCTGTACAAACTCACAGAAGTTGTTCTTGAATTTCCTGAACGCAGGGCCTGTCTGGATCAGCGGGTAGTCACCACTCTCCTAGGGTTGGGAAGAAGGGACAGGGAATTGTTGGGTGGCGTAAATTTGTCAAATATTTGTGCTGTTTTAAAAGTAAGATTTGATGATTATTCTTATGATAATCTCTGTGTTAAGGTAGAACGCACCTCGGGGACAGACATTCGTACTCTCAAACTTTTACAATTCTCTTCTGATATACCACATGTGGGGGTTAATTTTAAAGCTCTTGGTGAAAGAAAACTTTTCACTGGCTTAGTTTTTCGAAATTTGAAATGTTTTATTTTCTCCATAGAGTTAATACAGGGATGGCGGCCATT
Source organism: Ptychodera flava (assembly GCF_041260155.1). Classification (NCBI taxonomy): domain Eukaryota; kingdom Metazoa; phylum Hemichordata; class Enteropneusta; family Ptychoderidae; genus Ptychodera; species Ptychodera flava. The sequence continues at coordinate 23,015,266 of NC_091946.1, read as the reverse complement.
TTGAATTTCTAATATCGGTAAGTCTTTGGTAATTTGTTTCTCTAGTACCAAAATTTGCATGGTGACCCCCTATTTTTTTTCTTGATTTTGAAAGAGAATGATTGAAAGATTCCTTGAGGAAAGTTAGAGCAAAAGTTTAAGTCTTTCACTTTCGTTGAATTTAGATGCTGTCTAGAAGGTACATATACTTTGACATATTATTTTTACATAAATCAATTAGCGACCTTCTTGATTGTCAACCGATTTTCAATTTACATAATGCTTGGTTATCAACTAGACAAAAAATAACATCTTATTAACCCGGTGGTATAGTATTTTTTCCACAGCGGGCAACTGGGAATTCCCCCTACTTAAACAAAATCCCCCTGAAAATAAAGACAAATGCGCCCGTGTCCCCCTCTACAATGAGATTCTTGAGATATTGATATATGTAGAGTATTGATAGTGGCATTCCATTACTGCTTATGGTGTAACACCACGTAGTTGATTTAACCAGCTAGATGCCCAGCCGCAGTAAAGTTATACAACTAGCTTCCAATCTGCAGAAAGACTGTCACAGGATGAATGGGAGAGATATATTGCAAATATTACCGCCATTGTAATAAGGTTATCCCTGTCACGTCCTGAACCTAGAGCCAGGGGTAAACAACTAAAGTGGAAAACAAAAAGGGACATGAGTGGACCAAAGATATCTGATGTCGCTAAATGCCGATTGTACCTCATCAAACTCTTCTGTCATTTTCCTGATGATATCACTGTAGTCCATGTTGCCAGACACGTACATCTCTGGTGTAACCAGGCCTTTGCAGCCAGAACACTGCATGAAGTAGTTGATCAGATCGATGACGGCGGCGTCCCTGTCATTCTTGTAGGATTCAATCCACTCATCAACCACAGACTAATAGTGGAAAAAAAAGTTGTAGATTTTTTGTCTAACACAGGCATTTACTGAGAGAAAGATGTGTATAGATAATTTAGCTTCATAATCCTATAGTTGGAGTAACGTTGTAGTTCATATCTTCAAACTTACAGTACTTATTCTCTCTTCAACAAACTTTCACAAGGTCAATTTCAATAATTTTCACAGGTTTTCTGTTTACATGTTTGTGTATTTCACAGCTTACAAATCAACTGTGAGATCAGGGCAATTTCATTTCAGAACTGCTCTCTGTTCTGCAAATTTTGCTTCCAAAGGCTACCACACATATTCAACTAGAGAATGAGTGGAAATTACTTTGTTTATCATGTAATAGTGTCTTTTGAGGTTGTTAAATTTTGAGAATCTCATTAATAATCTCATCAATATTCTTGCTCAGTAAACCAACTTCAATATTATAGTCTGCTTCCTAGATGACAAAGTAATTGGTACATTGAAAAAACTTTTACTTATGCGAAGATAACTTCTTTCACCCAGCTCAAATAACTGAAAGCACGGTACACCCATGGTGGTGAAATAATTACAAGTCTCACCTGTAATGCACCTTTGCCTTGTTTTACAATTTCAAAGAGTGTGACAGGCTCTGCACCATTCTGCTGTTCCAATTCTTGCTGAAGTTTTCCTTTGCCTTTACCTCGTTTGCCCTTCTTACCCTAAAACATTTAATATCAAAAGGATACAATCACGAACAAGGCAACATAAGTGCTAAAAATACACACACTACTGTGTTAACACTGTCACATTGGCACTCCTCTCAATGCAAAACCTGTGTGGCATTCCAAAATTACTGCAAAACATGTGAAGATCAGTGAGCAGATTAATAAAAGCCAGTGTTCTGTCCTATCTACAATGCGTAGAAATATCGTTAGCTTTGCTTAAATACAATGATCACTCTTGCAAAGAGGCTGAGAGCAGCACGTGTACAGTGGTCGTGTGGCAAAACACTTGAAATCCTGTATTAATAGATCACAAAAACCAACAGTTCAATTTGAAAATTTGTAAGAATACACTTTAAGTACATCTGTGACGTTTGAAAGAAATATATTTTCAGTAACAGTACTCTCATGAATATTCATGTTATGCAAATACACTGATTCAGACATTTCACTTTCTGTAATTTCTGTAGCATCACATCACAAACATCATTCCTCCTCATAAAGTATTTGAATAAACTTTCTTTTAACCTACCCCGCCACCTTTTCCAGACTTTTTCTTAGCCTTGGCATGTTCCTCAGTGTCGCTCTCTTCAACACCTGAGTGGTGTTCTGGAGGTCTGGTTACAAAGAAATGAAATAAAAAAATCCAATTGATAAATGTAATAAGTATGAAATTATTCTATCCAATTGGATCATATCCGATGGTTCCAAGGTCTGTGAATCTTTTCTTTGCAAAGAATAACACTTACCATGATTATGCTGGACCAGTTGACAAGTGATTGCAAAAGTACGATAAGGCCAAAAAAAAAAATTGTGCTGTTCCGATTACATGGTTTTCAAAAATAGGGTAGGTAGGTAGGGAAATTTTTTTTTTTTCATTTTCTTTTTATTTCTCAATGTGCATTTTGTATGCTTTCAAACAAACTACCAGTGAACAATTTCCTCATGAAATGCACTCAAATTGAATACCAATTTATTAAAATAAAATATTCATCAGTAGAATTGAAGAGTGTGGTTTATTAGACTGCCACGGAAATTGATATGGCTAAATTACAATTCTTTGACAGGAAAGTGAACTGTTTATCCACAGGTAAGTCTGACTTGTAAGAACTGACACAACACAATATTTACTGTCATCAATGCAGTCTTTCATCTAGGATACTATACCAGGGGGGATTGGTCCCCCCTCTCCTGGAATTTTTCAGGGGGATTTTAAAATTTTGGGGGGATTTAACTGAAACATTTAAGGACATCTTATGTAAGTTTTAATGTTGCAGTGATGTCACTTGTGATATACCGGTACATACTACAAGCCATAAATCACTTGCTTACACAATCCAAGCTGCTGGCTCCAAATACCATCCTCTATAAGATTTTGTCAAAAGTCAACAAATTTGGGTGTCACTGTTGTGAATGTATAGGGCTTCCAAGAGTGGCGGACGGCTCATTAATATTCATAAGCTTTAATATCCCTAAAAATTGTAGCATATTCCCTCATGCTTAAATATTCTGTATGTTTGTTTGCACATATTCTGAAAGTTTGCTTTCATAGGGCTTCATGTACATTCAACCATCAAAATTAACAACAGCCAGCCATTCCAATTGTACCTTCAAGGGATTTTTTCATTTTTTACTGAACTGTCTGCACTACACAAGCCAAGAAAATTGTAGTTATAAAAGAATGTTTTGTAGCTTCTGAAAAAAATAATGTGCTTGTTTGTCACGTTTTTACTGTGCGTATATCATCCCTCACTACTGTAAGTTTGGATCAACCTTGCCCTTTGCAAACCAGTGAGCTGTGTTTTTGTAGTGACCTAGCTGGTCTTGTAGTTTTGTGGGCAGACTCAGTAGAGCTAAAACGAACAACTTAGAGGGTCAGATCCCTTGTTTTGACTTGAATGCGGAGTTGAGTATTTCTTGATGTCAGATTTGCTCCAGTTGCTTTTTTTAGTCACTTTAGAATGGAGAAAATAACAAACAGAAAGGTTGGTTGTCACCGACAGTTAATTTTAGGGTTTATTTGATCTTAAAAATGAGTCAGTGTCTGTTCACTGAATTCAAAAACCAGGCCCATGTGCCCATTGACACCACAGCTTGCTTCAATGCTTATGCAGTCTGCACTGGGCATGTTTCTGTACTGGTAAAGTCCAATTTTTCGTGTCAATTTTGCTATCGGATTTATTTTCAGTGTTATGGACATTCATATGATGCACAAAACCTTCAGTTTGTCTCCTTTTCTCGATCGTGCAGAGATGATGTGACACAGAAACCTTATCGGGCTAGGGCAATGAACTTTTGTGAACGTATTCTCAACTGGCTGATAGGCTTTCATATGCAAAATCAGCGTACGGAAATTTACGCGTGGTATTGTTTCAACAACATTTTATGTAGATCAAAAAGGATCAAAATCGAACTAAAATTAGTTTCATGCGTTTCTCGTTTTTTCATATCATTATTTTTACTTCCGGGTTTACGAAGCTCTAAAAAGTCTAGGGTCGGGGGGATAAAATTGGGGTAGGTCGGGTAATCGGAACAGCACATATTTTCTATTTTGGCCTAAACAATGAGTGAAGGACTGCCCTACAAGGGCAGCAGTATTTACCTTAGTGGTCATTATAGCAACAACGAGCAGCCTTAAAGTTTAGGACATTACAGGCAGCAAATTTTAGTAGGGGTTCCCCTTGATATAACAATAAAGCCATATTATACGATGGATTAAAAAATTACTGGGGCTTCCAAGCCCTTTACTTCTATACTTTATAACAGGTAAAACTCCACTGTGAATCTCTGAATGGTTTTGCTCATCCAAGATAATGTTGTATCAAGTCCATAGTATATGTTATGTAAGTCTCGACTTGAAAACACAAATACCTTTTCCATTTCCAATTGTCGGAACCTTAAATACAATTTTGCCACCTAAAATGAGTCACCATCTCAAACTCTTGCTTTGATGAAAGGTTTGCTTTACCCACAATGCATTTCCGTACGATGTAGTTTGCCCCCCTAGCACAAGACAAAAGCTATTTAAGGTCTCAAGAATTCCTTGTCTTTGCACAAAAGTGATATTCATGATGCAATTTTTGATGATTCATAACTAAAATTAAAGATGATTCTGTTTTCATCTAAAGGCAGTATTCTGCAATTGAGAATTCATCACTTCAAGTAGAAAACCGCGCAAGCCATTGCTAAAAAAGGCAAACAGCAAAGTAGCCATCACATTAGCATGTCTTGTAACTGAACTTACGGAGCTGGAGTAGGTTCTGGTGGGAAGAAATCTGCAACGGAATCTTGAGATGTCCCTGGTTCTTCAGGGCCACCAACGGCAGCTGCAACTGCTGCAGCCGCCGCCGCCACCGCTGCCTCCTTCCCTTTCTTGCCAGTCCTTGCGGGCATCATTAGGCTTGACAATACAGCTGCAATGATACAGAACTATATTATAGTTTTGTCCATACCAATGCTTTTTGTGATGTCATCCTGCCATATGGTTACTGATTTTTCTGATTATCCAGCATTGTGGACCAAGATGTTTTCGACATATACAAATTCACTGGTATTGCCAAAACAAAAAAATAATAGCAATAGTGTACTCCATAATGGACTCAGAGGACTCAAGTAAATTTTGCACTCCATAATGTACCCAGCTTTGGCTGATACATTATGTCGTGCACAGTTTGCTTTCATCCATTATGGGCAGGGAGGGAGTAAATTATTGCTTACATATTACAACAATGTGGGAATAACTGAGGTTAGTACAAAAGAGACATCAATGATCAGCATATATTTAAAAAAAAATTAGCTCAACCTTAACCTGGAATTTTCTTTTGCGGTTGTTGCAACTGCTAATGCTATGAACAGTCAGAGGTGACTGTAATAGAATTTGAAGGCAAAGAGGGAAGATCTTAGACTTTCCATTTGAAGAATGTGTTGCTGAAATAAATTAGATTTAATTTTGATTGCATGCTCAAGGAGGGAGGACAATATTTTTATTTCTATCTAGTTTTGTAATCTTCAATGTATTTTACAAGAAACCAACACGACCTTCCCTAAAGGTCCTTCACCAAACTTTCTGAACGCCCTTCTGCTCAGTTTCAAAAATCTATTGGATGTAGGATACTTAGCACAGTTGTGTATAATTTGCAAACTTATTGTTGTACAAATGCTCTTTTGCTTGGTTGTTAACATGTAATCAGAACATTTCTGAGAAACCCCCCGAAAACAGGAACTTTTGTAATCACCTTCGGAAAAATCCTGACCAATCCTATTAAGAACTGTACATGAACAGTTGCAATAACTATACCATGACAATAAGCTTATGTTTACACCAATGGTGAATGCTAACAAATGTCCAAGGAGGTTATGGAACATGTGTTCAATTTCATTACTGAGTCAAATGGCGTTTCTCAGGTGGGTAGATAACCTTTGCCATTTGATGTGATGTTTCGAGGCAAGTTGCTCCTTCCAGTCCATCTGATATAGTCAGTACCTTAATAGCATTTACATGCACATTTTTTTCTGACCATTTGAGTCAATTTCCTTTATCACTTTTCGCTAAATATCATCCATCGTAAGCGACGTTATCGCGTTTTTTCTTTTCATCTTGTCCTTCACTTGTAATACTACACAGACAGAAGCCAGTATTATGCAAGTAGGCCGAAAGGGGGCGCTAAGCGATAGACACGAAAATAGTGATTCAACTATCATTTTTAAACAAGATCGTTCGCACTCTATTTACATCGGCTCGGCTTGTAAGGACGATGCGAGCGTGATTTCGCGTTCCAAGATCATAGCATAAAGATTTCTATCGTAAAATACATAGAAATACCGAAAAATCTGACAGCAGACTGCACAATAGCTTGCGGAGGACGCCATTTTGGATGGCAATTATCTGCTGATCAGTTTCATTGCCCGGTCTCCGTACTGTATTTACCAAACCAGGATGTATTTTCAAAAAAGGTGAGCCACAAATATTGCAAAGTCAATTTGGGGAAATAGAAATAATTACCTGACAGTTTTTCCTTAAAGTGAGATCGCTTCCCAGGGAAAGCCTTCGGTTTCAGTTTTCCCGGGAAATATGCTCTTCCGTCGCTTGTTTGAACCCTTTATTTTGGCGCCGTTCGTGACCTCGTCTGATCCGATTACTTCCGAACAAGGCCGAACAAAACTGGAATATTTGTTTTACAATATTATGATGCAAATATCACGAATGTTTACTATATGACTTTCTATATCGATAAAATATAAAAATATGGATATTTAGTACCCTCTAGACAAAAATATAAGAGGATCAATATGAGTATGAAACGCTTCGTGGAGTAAATAAACGTAAACAAGATGGCGACATGCAGAAGCGAAACTCGCAGTGAGATTGTGCTCAATCTGTAAATTTGATTTGTTTTATACCAGGTGCAGGTGAGACTTCATCAAGATCAGTGATATTGTTTTAGAAATCCTGCCTTCAATTTGGAGATATATTTTTACCATGCATTTGCTTTGCCAATCGAGTAAATCTCTGATCAGTCATTTCAATTTGCAGAGCTAAGCTGAAGACGTAAACGAAACATGACCTCGGGTCATTCACGGTCAACTTGCGACAAACACATAGGAGCACTCGGTTTAAAGCTTTTTTTCTGCACTTTTCGTAAAGTTCAAACTCAGCAAGATATTGTGAAAGGGCCTAGTAATTACAGAAGTAAGTTAAGTTGTCTGTATTTTTTGAGCAGTTTCGCCCAACTGTGTTTCTAAATTACTTGGGACCGGGCGGCGACTGCATGCGCGTGCCGACTTGTGAAAAGTAAAAGACAGGGAATATTCAAATTTCCTAGCATCTCCGCAGCATCATTTTCACTGAACATGCTCATCGGGGTATGTAATATGACCAATGAATATTGAACGTTTGCTGTGCTAGTAATGGTACAAGAAAAATAGAGGGGGTTGGTCAATTGGACCCCATGCCTTGGACCATGTGGTTTGACACTCCGTATTTTTGGGGTTGTGCATGCATCATAAACATTCTCTCTTTGAGATATTCCCAACAAAATTATGTTTTATTGACTCTTTGAATTCTATGTTAGCAGTACACTGTACAGCACTGATGACACAAACACCAGCAACAGTAGAGAGTTGCGACGGCATCTTTACTGTGATACCCAATACAACAATGTGCTATTGGTACATTGAAGATTCCATTGTAAAATTTCTGTCTGTCATTTTGGGTGCCCCTAATCATTATGTTTTAGGCATCATGACCCATTGAATGATATAACAAACAACACAATATCAGTGAATTAAATGGCTTGCTTACAAATCATAATGGCGTCCAATTGACATGGGTTCAATAGACTAGAAACTAAATGGAATGTTCCACATTTATTCACACAAAATAGATCCATTCACACCACATACGACAAGGGGACAGATAGATTACAGGGGTATATTCTTGCCATGAAATTTTCCATTTCTTTGATATTTGAAGTTACCATGGGATTCTATATCTTCTCATAGTCAGTAAGGGGTAAGTCTTCCCCCTCGACTGTATATGATCATATCAAATATTTTGCACTCCTTTGCATCGTACATTGACAATGCCTCTATATTACATCTTGTTTCTGTGATCAAGGACCAGTGTTACAAATCAATTCTTTTCCTCTTCAGCACACTCTAGCTGTACAGGGCTGTCACAGATCTATCATATGTAAAAATATTTATTCATCTGAAAATTTGGACAAGACTTTTGTAATTTACTTGTATAGGAAAGGCTACTTTAAATCTTAATTTGCTGTCATTGTTACGACAAAAATTGTAACGCTATACTAAGTAACAAATAGTTACTAACCTACAATGGCAAAAAATTTTATGTGCTTGGCTTCAAATCACACTTTTCCATGAATGCACACACGCAAACAAGCTGGTTATGGAGAATGAACATTGGCCTTTTATCTTGCATCAATTGTCGCTGTAGCTTTTAATGATCAATACAAGGCCTACGTCATGTAGCAACTAATGATGTTGTTTGTACAGATCAGATGTACTATCATTTATTTTATTATTATTCACTTTGTTTGTTTGTTTGGGTTTTTTTTAGGGTTTTTACCCAGTGATAATCACTATGTCCAAGATTCATCGCAAAGTGACAGTGGATAGTTCCAAGTCCATGCAGGAACCGTCTTCCAGCTCAAGAAGGCGGCCAAGTGTGTTTGAAAGACTTGGACCTGGGGGAGGTGGCAGAGAGGTATGTAGAGGGAGGATTTTCATCCTCTGGAGGTATGGAAACGGTTTCCATGGTGACAAACATCTGTCACCGCAGAAACCATTTCCATATCCCTTTGATCAAGAGCACCAATGACAGATATGGTTACTCTTTACACTATGTAGCATTGTGGAAATTTGTGTAAGATTGGGCAATGTGGGTAAAAGATTTTCAAATCATAATAATGTTAAACTATTTATCACCATGTAAATCAAGTATTGTGGGAATTTCATGCATAAGGTTTGCCAACTGAGCTAAGGGGACTTTTCTAAAGTTTGTCCACTGTATTTTGCATTATGACTCTTCTGATACGTTGACATTGTTGTCATGGAAATACAGGGTTCTCCACCAGGGGATTGTTAGGGCTCGGCTACCCTTCTGTTTTTTGAGCAATTTATTAATATGTTAATAACTGTACGAAAGAATATATTTCTACAACAAAAGAATATGGAAATTAAGCTTTGTTATGTAAAGGTGCCGTCCCTCTGTTTTCCCAAGCTGTGGAGAACACTGGAAATACTGACCTATATGTTACAATCTGGCGTTATGGTTTTCTGTAGCAGAGAGTGAGTGTGGAGAGTGGAAGACAAGAGATATGTCGTAACTGGTTGCATGATGGTCACTGTTCATATGGTACTAAATGTCGATTTCAGCACACTTTGCCGTCAAGGAAAAGACCAAGAAGCACAAGGTAAGAAAACAAATAACAAAAAAAAAGAAAGAGAATGGAAACCATGCCATCCATATGTGATGGAGGTAGTATACCACAGCTGCAATCTTTCCACTTTTTGAATTGAGTAAATCCAATTTTTCTCATGTTTCTATGTATCTACCCAATGTCGCACACGACTGTAATATGGACTTGGCGAAAGGCGTCAAATTCCTCTTCGGTTGAAACTGCACATTCTTCACAGCTGTCAAGCACTGTTGACTATTCCTTCACACATAAGATCAGCACTAATTTGCTGGCTATACTGTCACCAGGGAATGAAATATCAGTTGTATTGGTACACAAGCTGAGCAATCTACAATACCAAATGTTTTGATTAGCTCTGATGAAATGAAACAAACTTTTCTGTACCTTTTTTCTGAATTTTCAAAATTTTGACATTATCATCCCAAATTTATTACGACGCATAATAGTGCTGGTAAAATTATGTCGCTATAGGCTTGAAAAATATCAACTCTGTTCTGCAGGTCACCAGAGAGACGAAGAGATTCTCTTGATATTGAAGATTTGAGACACAAAGTCGGCCATAGGAGAGGAGATACTTCCAGTGAACGAAGAAGTCGAGATGGATCACGTTCACCAAAAGTATGATGTGATTATGTTTTGGATATTTTTATCAAAAGAGGTCACTTGTCACATAAAATGTGCGACAGTTATGCACTTCGAGTGTTTTGCTATTGTGAAATTGACAATATATATTGTTGAACTTGAGTTTTGCTGATTAAAGGCCCATTAGCTTTATCTTTTTGCACCTGACTTACCAAAATATATCATCCTGACTTCAGATAGATGTTTTTGATTCCCGTTATGAGGCCATATTCTTCTTTGAAAGTGTCACTATTTTAATCGTTGGTGATGGATTTTATTGATTAAATCAAGGTGCTTACAGGTATATATGCGGCGGCCATATTTGAGTAGCAACTCTAAAAATATTTAGTTTCCAAAATTTAAGTTGTGCATTCATAACAAATGTATGAAAGATGTTCTGTGATTACTCTTTGATAAGCATTTTAAGACAAGTTGCATTTGATTTCAAACCATCTTATCGAAAAAAAATGCAAAAAGATACAGTTTATGGGGCTTTAATGTTGGAGTTTTTAATGTTGAACAGAGATTGGATGAACAGATGTAATATACTGCATCCATCTGAAACTAAAATTTTGAATTTTTTTTCACATGTTCAGATAACAGAGGCTTGTAATTAGATCCTCTCAACCTGTTAACCCAAAATTTCCTGTGATAACCATTGATAACAACAGGTTTTCGGCCAAACTATGGTTGTGCAGGGGTTAAAACATTAACAAAAAATTCTCTGTAACACTGCAGTGACAGGGAAGAGAACAGTAGTCTTCATTGAATATACATAAATTTGCCAAACTCAGTATAGTATGTACAAGTCATCGTTGATGACACAGTCCCCACTTGTTAATGGGTACTTTGATTACATGTCCTCAGAGAGGATAGAGTCCTCTTCTTTAGGTCTGTGATAAAAATACTTTTGAATAAATTCGCTTGATACATGTCTGAGTTGTAGTTCAGGACATGAAAAAATCGTAATAAAATGGCCACATGTCGGCCATATTGGATCGTATCACAAAACAAATCGATGTGCATATGTATGACATAGGTCAATGTCCTTGTACAAAGTTTGAATAAAATCGGTTGAGATATGCCTGAATTATGGCTCTGTACATGAAAAAATCGTAAAAAAATGGCCGCACGGCAGCCATATTGGATCGTATCACATGAAAAATTGACGTGCATATCTATGACATTGGTCAATGTCCTTGTACCAGCTTTGAATAAAATCAGTTGAAACATGTCTGAGTTATGGCTCTGTACATGAAAAAATCATAATAAAATAGCCGCCTGGCAGCCATATTGGATCGTATCAAAAAACAAATTGACGTGCATCTGTATGACATATGAAGTAATCCTTGTACCAAGTTTGAATGAAATCGCTCCAGGCATCTCTGAGATATCTGCGTGAACGGACGGACGCACGCACGCACGGACGGACGGACGCACGCACGCACACACGCACGGACATGACCAAACCTATAAGTCCCCCCGGACGGTGTCCGTGGGGACTAATAAAGACGTACCATTCTTAGAAATATCCACAAAATTGACTGCAATTTATTGAAATGATTGAAGCAAGATCTACATGTATCTGATCTTCAAGGTGTTAGTGATACCAGAGAACGAATACAAAACAGGTTAAAAATTAATTTGTATTAACTTTTGATGATTAATGTCAGTTGCCACATGACTGTCCAAGCCTTGCTTTCTCATGGAGGAATATTTCTCTGTTTCTGAAGAGGGAGAAATCCCGGCACAGAGGGAGCCACAGAGACAAGGATGAGCCTGTGAAGGGAAAACGACGAGAGATCAGTCCGATGGTTCTAACCAGGGAAAGATCTCCGGACACTGACAGAGAGGAACCACCTGCTGACTGGGATCAGCCTGTGGAATTGCCAGAACCAGGTTTGACCATTTCCTCCCTTTTATTTGTGTCAATTTTCTAGATCCAGAATGTGCAAATAAAAAAGAATTACTGTACTTCTTAAATGTAACTTCTGTCTGATGATTTATTTGAGTTATTTCATTTCATATTACGTAGAAGTTATATACTGTAGTGTCATTTTACTGAAACGAATATGCGTAGACCCAGTTTTCTACTCTTCTAGGCACAACCTCTGAAAAAACGCAACCTTTCTATCAAGCTATTGATAAATATTCACTCAGCAAACATCTGCTCAAGACTTTGACAAAGGCAAAATTGTAACCAGAAGTATCGTGGATATCCTACAACAGATTGTCGTGCCTTCAAGTAGGGTTATAGCAGAGATCTGACTTCCTGGTGTCTTGCATTGTGTAAACATAAGAGAAATCTTTTCACTGGAAATGTGGTCACAAAATGAAAGCAGGATGACAACTTTGTTAAACTTGCATTTTTGAAAGTGATTTGAGCTAGAATAGTTTGATTGTGTCACTTTCTGCCAAATTAAAAGTTGGAGAAATATAAAGCTTTACATTGCTAATGAAATTTGTCGTTTGCACAGAGGAGTGGGAAAGCGGAAATGAAAACCTGTTGGATTTTGAGCGGGAGTTGACCCTTGAACTCAGAAGGCAACAACTACAGAGAGAGCTGGAATTGGAAATTGAAAAGGAGAAGAGAGAAAAAGAGAAAGAAAATGTTATCATCGAAAAACAGGTACGATTTTCTCTGGAGACCATTGTAGGTTTTTGAATTGTGGTCAAAATGCTGTAGAAGATGACCCTACTAAATGAGAGACAGTTTGCCATATTTGTGGAAGTTGCCGGTTCTACAGTGGAGTATCCGTTATCAAACTTCAAATTCTTTCTCAAACTTTCCTTTAGGAAACTTTCAACCATTCCCTTTCAAAATCAGAAATTAAAATAAGGGGTCACTGTGCAAATTTTTGTTCTAGAGATATCAATTTCTTAAAAAACCTGATATTTGAAAAATCAACATGACTGCCATCCCTCTGTTAACTCTATGAGGAAAAATAAAACTGTCAATTTTCATAAAAATAAGATAGTAAAAACTTTACTTTATCCAAGAGCTTCTAAATGAGCCAGTACAAGTAGCAGACCAGAAAAGTATTATGCACATTTGAGAGTCTGAATATCTGTCCCCGTGGCACATTCAACTTTCAGGCTGAAATGTTCATTTTAAGGGAAGACACTACCCCAGATGTCTCATAGCAGTGTTCTCCCCAGGCCATTTTAGCGTAGCGGTCCCGCTACGCTTTCGCCTGTCTCCGCTACGCTTTGATTCTCCCCCCTACGCTTTAAAATATTCCCGCCATCCTTTAGTTCACACGCTAGCGCTCTGCGTAGCTACCAGCTGTTGCATACATTGTCTACACATTAGCGCTCACTGCAACTTTCAACCTGGTTAAAGAGTGGAAGGTGTGAAGTATGGTATGCGTCCGATAAGTTGTCCGTAAGTGTTGAGAGGAACGTTAAAACAATAGAAGAATCGGCTGGGTTGTTCACAAGTTTTCATTCTACATCGACTATTACGACCAACAAATACCTTTAGTCGGTATACATCGAGGACAAGTATTCACAGAGTTAGGCGATGTAGCACTAGCGGGGTCTTTGATCACATTCCCATGCTTTGATCAACGAAATGGACCGCGAAAGAAACAAAAGAAGCAGTTGACTAGTGAGGTTGATTATGATTTTACAACGATGATCTTATTTTTTGTCCGAGTAAGATCACGATCGCGGTCGCGATCGACTTCACATTGCATAAATTCCAATATGGCGGCGGCCATGTTGGCCGACGTGTTGACATTGATCCTGGCATAGCGTGTGGTTCCACTCTGACACGTTCTCTGAAAGATTTTACACCTGATTTTCGAGCGATTCTAGTCATACTTAGTTCATGTCTTGTGATCATCTTGGTGGTATTTTTGAAATCAAGAATCGAACGACGGTGTTCAGTGGCAGTGGTAGTTACGCGGGGGGGGGGGGGGGGGGGGGGGGGGGGGGGGGGGGCGGCTGGTTGATCCCCGTGATGAATCATTATTCTCGTTGTTTGACGTTCAAAAATGATATAAAACTCAATTACATTTGAATTTTTGTAAAGCTTAAACTTGTGAATTTTCCTCTTTGTTGGGAATTTTCGACAATTTTATTAGCAATATATGTATTAATGAAACTCCAATCAGACGAACCATTTCTTGCTTTCAATCTGAGCTTGCTGTTACTGTTTGAATCTTCTATTTTAATTGCAACTGTACTATACTGTGATGATTTATTTAAAGCCCCAACTCCCGTATAAAAGCGCGAGAACCTACGAGAGTGGTCATAATGGTGGGATATTCAAACGTACTCGGTACGCTCTGGACGTCGTCGATAAAAAGCTTTAATTTAGAAATCTACCGAGTAATTTTTTTCTTGGAAATTGAGGGATAGGTGTATAAGTATTTGGAGCACAATATACTTGGTTTCTGACGAAATTAAATTTGAAATGACGTCTGGAACCAGAAAAAGAATAAAATATTTGCCGGTAATATCGCCGGTATAACGTTCTATGTTCAGTTTGAATCTGCATGATTGACATGATATGCAAATTGCAAATGAGTCATTAGCGGTACGTTGTTTACTTTTTACGTACGTAGCGTTGATTGTTCAATGCGGGGAAAAAACACCAAATACTCGGAGCGTACCGAAAGATACAAACGCACACACTGTGTATAATAAATACATGCAAAACATTTGATTCGGTAGTTCTCCTTTTGGAAAATTTGTTGGTCCTGAAAAGGACCGTTTTCATTATGTTGGCCTACCTGAGCCGTACATTTTACAGACAGGAAGGCCCATTTCTGCCAGACATAAGTACGTCTGGTATGTTCGGGTTGAAACCATGGACAAGTACCAGCACGAATTCTGGCATGATCTCTCACTTTGTCTACACTATCTGTATATCTTCTGTCTTCTTTTCAAATTTCAAGTTTTACCCTCTAGTCAACGTACTGTTAAAAGCGCAATCATCGCAATGCGATATGCGTAACTATCGCTTAGCTGTTTCCAAAAGTGATATACATTTTCTTTCCCGATCTAAAGCCGTGCATGCCTATGTAACACAAAGCGAATAAAGTCAAAATTCAAAAAAACAAGTAGCCTCCAGAATCCAATGTGCTGACAAAACCGGGATTTTTTAACGCCTGCTATCGCCTTCGGCATATTCGGTCGTCACTGCTGGGTCACTTATGCTGATCAGACGTCGAGTTGACAAACGTCGCCGGCGGCAGCTGAGGTCACCGTACTAATCAGTCCCATAAGTTGCACTCAAATGTCCGCGCTCGATCCCCGTCACAGCTAGCTCCAATTCATTCCTGGCAAAGAAAATTCCCGAGGCTACCTCTAGTGCTCATCAGTGACCGCTATCTTCATAAAGCCAGCTGACATAGTGTGATTAGCAGTCTGACTCTGACTACCACGCGTTTGTAATGAACTAGTATCGCGACTGCGTGGAGAGTGTAGAAGTACAAGTGCACTCGATTTGGGCGGGATCGTTCGAAGTAGCGAAATACTAGAACTCACCATTTTATAAGGAGGGATGAACATTGAAACGAATGCTCCGAGAATTCATGCGATCAGTTTTTTTCTGATTTTATTTTTGGTGATTAAATATTAACAGGTTTGATTTCTAAAATAAGTATTTTTCAGAAGCTTTTTGAAATAATCATAAGACAACAAATCGACACCACATTTCATTTCGGTCACCATAAAACTTGTAATCGAAGCCGGGGGAATAGTCGTCGGTACCCTCCCATCCGACAGCGCCGAGTTCATGAGACAACGAATTTTTTAAAAGGAAACTACAACTACCATCCAAGAACTGTGAAAACTACGTTTTATAATGGAGACACAGCCCTGCCTCGCTGAACTAAGGTCGAATGAGGAAAGGATTGTTTGTAAGACAAAAGCTCTACAAAATTTGGTAGACGACTTGGCCGTTGAGCATTGTGGTAAATGTCTAACGTCGTCCATTGAAATACCCACACTCGATAAATTTTGACATCTGGTAGGCGAATTTGCTGTTCTTTCAGAACTGTTTTGATTTTTTCCCGTTCTTTCCTGAAATGCGGCATTTCTAGGACGGCGTTTGGACAAAACGGTGCTTCATTATCAAGGCAAATACGACTCTGCAATCAAGACTCCCTGCAAGAGTGATGTACTAGTATTATATAAACTATGACTGAGCCGAGGAAACCCCCGATAATAGATCCCGTGGCAGAAAAACTACATTTTCTACGATTTCTGCATCGTTTACCCGTATACAAAGATGCGGATAGCTATTGCTGTCATGATATGCATTATGTTGAATTGTTCAAAAGCGCGCTGAATACAATAACAAACGCTTCGTTTTCGGACGAGAAACGTATACCATGACGCATTAGAACTAAGGAGTGTCGATCGATCGCCTGGCAATGTCATCACGGTTTGTACAAATCCGAGGCGACGCCGCGCCGAACCTCTGCTCCAGTAAGACTGCGAAAAAGTCAATGTTCAAGACAAATCTATGGGGTAAATGAGTGGATGTATCGTATGGAAAGTAAACTGTAAAATTGGGTGAATTAGTATACGTAAAGTCACCGTGCAGTCAATGTTTACATTATGTGGCGTGCACGTTCTATTTTTGGAGGTGTTCATCCAGCTGTTTTAATTTGCTACTTTTTGTTCACAAAGAAACCATATAATAGTTATGTTTTGCTCCGCCCATTTTTATCGATTTTTCTCGGTAGGGCCCTACCGAGAGTTACCGGTTTAAGTGTAACAAAGAGTTTCCATGATGTTCAAATTGCATACTTGTGTGTTACCATTGCATTTTGTTGTGAGTGTACATGAATGCGTGGGTGCATGTGCAAGCTTATATCCATATGCAAATATAAATTAATGATATGCAAATGATTATGCAAATTAGCTGCTACGCTTTTGCTTGATCCTGGGCAGAACACTGCATAGAATTCATAGATGGCTTCAGTATTCCATGAGACAAGGAAGAGCCCTTAAAAATGAGCCTTCACAGGTCTCCCTGTTGCTGAGGCACTGTCAGCATATAGTTGTCTCATGCAAAGTGAATGACCTTGAATGAAATTTATGTCTAGCAGTACATACAGTGTCATTTGTCAAGACAAACATGGCTGTAATCTGTGTGTAAAAGTGTGGTGTTTGCATTTTGGTTGTTTTTGCTGCAGAATGTTCAATCGTAGCCCACTTGTGTCTCCTCATTAATGAATTTATCATACCACCGGTACTTCTTTCACAGGTCTCTTCTGAGGAGTCCCCTTCCCCGACCAAAGGACGGAAAGAAATACGTTCTCCAAGTCCGGCCCCTTCCAGCAAAAAGCAGAAAAGGAAATCCCGGGAGAAGCGTAAAGGACCAAGAACACCGCCTGAATCACCAAGGTATCCACATGTCACTTGTCTTAAGATTGAATTCTTGACTCAACAGAAAAATTCTAGTTGAGATTAGAAATCATTGAGCATTAACAATTACAAGGAACAACTTCTGAATATTGAAGCTCTCAGCATTACACAGTCTTGCTGCACAATTGCCGAAACTTCAAATGTATCGTTTTGCTACGTTAATGTGAACATTTCATACAGGCATAACAGGAATTCTGTCTCCCTTTGTCTGGAAATAACATTCACTTGACTATAATATACTCTCATATTGTTCTTGTCGTTGTAATCTAGACTACAGTTAATCACTTGTTCTATCAATCAGAAGAAAATAATACGCTTGACCATTGCCGCAATATTCTGATCCCTACCTCAACTTTGTATGTTATAGCATGTTTCATTGGTTATTGATACAGTCTGTGTTCTTAGTCAAGTACACCAACAGTGATACTTGCAAGCTGTGTTCAAAGACTGGTGAAGTAATCAAATTCTGAACTGCCATGCCATCTCTCAACAGAGACAAACGCGGCCCACAAACACCATCTATGGATCCTCCACCGAGGAGGGGCCCTCGGACACCAAGCCCCAAGCTGGACTCCCCACCACCCAAGATGTCCTCCAAGAAATCCCGTAAATCACCGCACCGGAAAGGGCCGCACACTCCAAGCCCACCACCGCCACCGGAAGAAATGGAAGTGATGTCTCCAGTCAAGACTAAAAAGAAAAAGAAAAGTCACCCAGAGGAGAAAGCAGACAAGAAGACCAAACGAAAGTAAGAAACGTTCCTTTTCATTTGGATGATGTGGATCGCATTGGCATCTTTCCCCTCGGTTCTAATTTACCAGGCATTATATGTCTGATTTTTAACCCAAACTGAATAATAATAAAATGCAATTCTTGTAGTGAATATAACTCTTGTTCCTTATTTCCATTCACGGGGAATATCTGATTAATCTATTTTTGCGTAAAAAGGCATACTTGAAACCCAATCTCTGTGTGCTGAAATAATGGTAACTCTATTGTGACTGTTTTCTGTGACCGTCATGAATCCTATGATTATCTCTAACATGATCTGCCTTTTGATCGCTCAGTCAACCTGCTTTAGGTTTATTTAGGTTCAAACTCACTCACTTAGTTTAAAGTGAAAACATTTACTTGAAAAAAATCTGTGTGGCAACATTTAAATGTATATACAGTATCGTGGTAAATCCTGAGACATCAAAACATTGTTTTGGTCCAGCTAATTCTCTTCACTCTTACATCCTTCAGGGAACAACCTGCACCTGTCGTCACTGAAGTCCGTGTACAACGCAAGAAAGTTCGTTCACCAAGCCCACCTCCAAAGAAACGTAAAGTGCGCCCTCAAACTCCAGTCAGTCCACCACCACGACAGAGGTCATACTCTCCAAAGAGGAGGTCGCCTACTCCAAAGAGGAGGTCGCCACCCTTGAAGAAGCAATCAGCATCTCCCAAGAAGCGGTCAGTGGAAAAACGATCCCCAGAGAGACTCGAAAGACGAAAGTCGTCCCCTTATCCGTCAGGTGTGTCTCCACCGTGAATGCACATTTTTAACATAACACAAACAGTTTCTCAAAAATCTGGCCATAAAAGACATTTTTTTTGTTTCTTTTCTACCAGGAAGATATTGTCTTGTTCACAATGTAGGATATCTTTCAGACCTCATGAACCTCAAGCTCTGGTGCATTTAACGTTTGCCTAGCATACTTGCATGTAAATATAAACAATAACTAGATTAAGACTGCATTTGTAGTAGGTGTTTCAACATGATTTAGGGAGTAGAACAAGAACTTGTAAAAGACGTGCAACACAAAAATACTAAATGATGAAAAAATAAAAAGTTACACCTACTGGCCCTTCGATCTTTTTGAAAATGAAAGACTTAAACTTATGCTCAAACTTTCCCAAATGAAACTTTCAACCATTCTCTTTCTTCACCAAATCAACAACAAAAATCGAGGTCACCGTGCAAAGTTTTGAACTAGCAAAACAATTTGCCCAATATTTTGCGATATTTGAAATTCAAAATGGCGGTCATCCCTGTGTTAACTCTATGGGCAAAAATTAAATTTTGCATTTTCAAAAACCTAAGACAATGAAAGTTTTTCTTTCTCCAAGAGCTTTACAATGAACCCCCCCATAAGTGGTAGATCAGAAAAGAATTGTAGAAATTTGTGAGTCTGAATTTGTGTTGTCAGCTCATGTGATGAACAGCCCTCAAACCATTTCCAGTAAGCAAGGTAACAATAGCTTACTGGAACAATAGCTTACAACTAACAAACCTGTATGTCGTTCATGGCAGAAAAAGGAAAGAAGAAGAAAGCTGGCCGTCAGTTGCTAAAGGATGCCAAATCTCAGGACGACAGCAGCCGTGAACGCATCAAACACGTTGCAGACAGTAAAGACGTGGAGAGGCTTGACAAGAGGGAGACAAAACGAGAAGAACAGACTGTTTCCCGGAAAGAGAGAGAATCCCGCCGTGATGAGTGGGAACGAAAGCAGGAAGAGAAGAGAGAAGCAAGGCATGATAAACATACGGATCGCACTGCTGAGATGCCCAGGTATTGTTTGGAATATAGTAATGCATTCAACTATCACAAAACTATTCAAAGTTTCCAAAATCTTTAGAGATTTTGTAGGTGTTGTTTTAAAAGAATCCTCTTTACTTTGTTAAACAGTAGCTCTTTAGAAATTAGGTTTAATGCAGTTTTTGCAAGGATTTTTTGTCTGGAAAAACTTCAGCAAAATAATGAAATTTCCTGTTCTTCTTTGCATTTTTCCATGTAGACGGAAATTCAGAGAAGAGAAGAATTCTCCAGTTGTTCATAGAATTCATCAGGACTCTCCAGCCAGTCGTAGCACAAGCAGTCATGAAGGGGACCGCAAGGAACCAAAACTGGCGAGTAAAGTCATCCCAACGCGGATGGAAAGGAAGAGTGTAACACCACCCAGCAAATCAAAGAGATCTGAGCCAGTTCGCGAGGGGAGATATCCGTCGGAACGAGGTCGAATTCGCGATGAGCCAGCAGATTACAGATATGCTGGAAGGCACGGAAAGTTTGCCGAACAAGATCGAGGGTTACGGAGCAAAGTTGAAAGGTCATCAGCATACAGAGACTATGACGACAGAAGCAGGCTGCGAGAGCCAGCCAGTAAATATGAAATGGAAAGAGATACACGCACTAGAGAGGGACACTTTCGAGACCGTGACAGACCAGCTCAAAGTAGAAAGCGCCCTCACTCAGATGTTGATGAGCAGTCAGGCAGTGATTCACCGTTTCGAAAAAGACGACGTGCAGGAGAGAGAAGAGATAGTCCAGTAATTCGAGGAGAGGCATACAGAGTATCAAGACTTGAAAGAGCAAGAGAAAGGACGCCCCCGCCTCCTCCTCCTCCCAGGAGAGAGCAAGAAGAGAGGGTGGAGCGTGACAGGCATAGGAAACCAAAGGAAGTTATTGCGGAACCAGTGCCGCAGACTGAAGAGGTTTTCAGCGACTGGTCCGATGCCAGCGTCGAGTCATGGAACGAAGCCCAGGCCAAGAGCAGAAGCAGCAGCCACAGTGCAGATCGGGACGTAGCCCCCGAGCCACGGACCACTTCTTCAAGACGTGAAGCTGAGAAACTTGGTGCTAGAGACTCGCCAGTCGGCGAGATCAGAGACAAGTACAGCAGAGACGATGAGAAGGATTGGACAGGGAAAGGGATTTTGATAGAGAGAGGGAAAGAACTTTGGATCGAGACAGAGAGAGAATTGTGGACAGAGACAGAAATTTGGACCGAGATAGAGAAAGAAATTTAGACCGAGACCGAGACAGAAACCTGGACAGAGATAGAGAGAGAAATGTAGACCGAGACAGAGACAGAAACCTGGACAGGGATAGAGACAGAAATGTCGACAGAGATCGGGAAAGAAATTTGGACAGAGAACGAATTATGGATAGAGAGAGAAACTTAGACAGAGAGAGGGAGAGAATGATGGACAGAGACAGAGAGAGAAATACTGAAAGAGAAAGAGATAGAGAAGTAAACCTGGACCGTGAGAGAAATGTGGACAGAGAGAGGGATAGAAATATTGGAAGAGATAGAGAGAGGAATATCGATAGAGAGAGGGACAGAAATATGGACAGAGACCGGGAGAGAAATATGGACAGAGACAAAGAAATGAGCATTGACAGGGAAAGAGAGAGAAATGTGGACAAAGACAGAGAGAGGAATATTGGCAGAGATAGGGAAAGAAATATTGACAGAGATAGAGAGAGAAACATCAGTAGGGAAAGGGAGAGAAATGTAAGCAGGGAGAGGGAGAGGAATATGGAGAGAGACAGGGAGAGAAACCTGGGCAGAGATTTGGCGGAGAGAAATTTAGAGAGAGAGAGGGAGAGAAATATGGACAGAGACAGGGAGAGAATCATGGACCGAGATAAAGACAGGAACTCTGATAGAGAGAGGGAGAGAACCATTGACAGAGATAGAGAGAGAACTTTGGATAGAGATAGGGAGAGATTCAGCGACAGAGACAGAGAAAGGAACATAGACAGAGAAAGGGAGAGAAATGTCGACAGGGACAGAGACAGGAACTCTGATAGAGAAAGGGAAAGAAGTCGGGAAAGAGTCAGAGATAGGGACAGAGTCAGTGAGAGGGAAAGTGACAGGGACGTACGGAGAGTGTCAGAACTCGTGGAAGAAGAAAGACTCAACAGGCGGCGCAGCCCAAGCATTGGTAGCACATCAAGCTTACTGAGTTCTGTCGGGTCAGAGAGGAGACGAGAAGGCAGGATTTCAAAGGAGAGTGACAAGGACGCCCTCAGGCAAGACGACGACTATGGCACAGATAGAGAAAGGGATAGTGAGAGACTGTCAGACAGAGAGAAGGGCAGAACGCTGGGCAAGGAGAGAGAACGGACTCGTAGTAGATCTGAAGAAAAGGAGCAGACCTTGTCTGAGTCTGAATCAACGAGGGACAAAACTGCCGTCGAGGAAGCAGAGAAACAAGACGAAGCCAAGGTGTCTGATGAGGCAAGTTCTTCAGTGGCAGCTGATGGGGAAGACAGTGCCGCTCAGGATGCCTTCTCAACCGGAATCTCAGCTGGCTATGGTGATGATACGTACGAGCCAATCAGTGATGACGAACTGGAAGCCATGATTGGTGAAGACTCCCAGAGGGAGGAAGAAAAGGCAGAGGAACAGCCTGAGGAAACTCCAGCAGGTACATCAAAATTGTGTTCGGTTTCTGTTCTGACTTTTTTGTTCACAGTACTAGCTTCAATGTGTGGCTTTCATTGCTCAGGTCATTGCTGCATGATATAGAACACTGGAGTGATAATATGTAGGTCTGTATTTCTCAGAATATGTTTTGTTCATTTGTGAAATGGAAAAATATTCCACAATCAAAATCCTAAATGTAATTCTTTATGGACAAAATGTGTGTTTGTCCAATATCAGAATGTTGTAAGGGAAATCTTTTGATCAGTTTCCAGATATCAGCCAATAGGTACAGTGAGCAGAAAGCATTGCACCGTTGGCATAATGCTTGAAAATGTCTGCATATTGTGTCAAGAAGAAATATCATGACTGTTTACAAGTGGACCTCTCGGCTTGTTTTTTCTTTAAAGCAAATTGACTTCCACCTTTATTTGAAGCGTATAGGTCACATCTGTGCAAATATGGTTCATATACTGATTTCTACTACTGTAATGTGTATTTACAAATCAGAGCGGTTGGATGTGATGGACGTTGACTTTGCTAGCCTGATGAGAGACACCCAGGTACAGGCAGAGGAAACCAAGCCAGTGACCGCCCTCAAGAAGTTCTCTCCGGGCAACATCTTGGCCAACATTGGCGTTTCCAAGACCCTGGCTGGACCAAAGCTAATGGCTGAGATCACCAAAGTCTGTGAAAAGTCCCTAGCTGAGGGTGAGTAAAACTTGATATGGAGGGAGGGAGCAGACTCCTCACCCCCCTGCCCCCATCCCTTCATGACAGGGAGTAGGTGTGACCTGTTCATCAAAGCTGATACTTATAGACCAAGATTAGGAGGTGACAGGAGTAAGATAGACAATAGTGGTATCACTTGAAAAAGTCATTGTTTCTGTTTGATTTGCTACCTCTGAAGTTCTTTGCTGTGGTGCGTACATCTATGCCTTGTAACACTGTACATTCAATCTGTATGCATGTATGCACTGTTACTGTGTAACAATTAGTTCAGGACTGATCGTGTGCTGAGTGGCAGCAGTACATGTACAGCAGTTATCACAGTGGTTGGTCTAGGACATGTGTAGGCTATCTATCATCAGATGCAGCTTGCTACATTGTTTCAGAGACATAACCAGTAACATTACGTTAATCAAATGAATGTTTTATTGAAGTGAAACACGTTTGCCCCTTGTTCATTTGTTTGTAATTTTTTTCAGTGCAAAACATGCCCCTGAAAGTGAATGTTAGGCCAGATATATTATCATAACTTATCAACAAAAGCAGTGCAAATTACACATGTACTGTAGAGGGCGCATTTTAAAAAGATACAAATTTATCAGAAATAATTCCTTACTCCTGCTAACAATATCTCTGATGTCATTCTTTCGATAACACCTCTTTCGTTTCATGCTGTACCACTTCTCAGACTGGCATGGTCCGGAGTTGAAACTCTTCGAAAGTGACCTTGGAATCTTCAACGCAGCGTCTCTGAAGAGGCAGAAGCAGCGAGCGAGACTCTTCACCGACATCGGTCCCTGCAGACGTGCTCTGTGTGCCCGCAGGGACATGGCTATCAGAAAACAGCTCCGAAAACCTGACAAAGTAAGCTATGAACATAAGTCATTCATATGTTGAGTTTGTCTTTTCTGACTAGCCTTCTGTAAATTTTTTGTGAGGACAGTCTGATCAAAGGCACATTTCTGTAACACTCGTATTCCTATCTCTTGTGTGGGGAGGTCCAAGTTTCCCATTGTGAACAATAGCATCAAATTGAACTTCACTTTTGAAATAGGTTGCTTCACCTCTTAGTACAATTTCTTCATTTCCCCTTCGGTGCATTATTCAAACAACACCATCCCTGAGCAGATAGGATCAAAAAAATTGGTTTTGATGTAGACTGGTTTCAACCTAAGCTCAGAAATTAGAATTTACATGATTCTGGCTCTCTTTTAAGGTAGGATGCACCTCGAAGTTGAAAGACTTAAATTTTGCTCAAATTTTCCCTAAGAAATATTTCAACCATTTTCTTTTGAAATCAAGAATAAAAATCGGGGGTCAGGGACTAGAGAAAAAAATTAACCAAAATATACCGATATTTGAAATTCAACAGGGCCGTGGTCCCTCCTATGGAGAAAAATAAAATTTTCGATTTGTGAAATACTATGACAGTGAAACATTTTCTTACACCAAGAGCTTTAAAACGAACCCCCACAAGTGGTAGATCAGAAAAGAATTGTAAAAGTTTGTCCCTGAGGCACATTCTACCTTAACACCTGTATTCTTAGAATTTAAGACAAACCTAAAGATTCTTCAGGTTCTTCATATGTTATAAAAAGGTACATCCTATTTATTTCTGTGTTTGCAGGATGTTGACCAGAATGCTTACACAGCTCCAGATATTGACCCAGAGCTGTATCGCCTGAGTATTCAACTATTCCGATCTCAAAAACCGTCATCCGTCAAGGATTCATCGGGACAATCTGAGGACACAAAACAAGTGCCTGACTCCACTGTACTGACTCCGACATCAACTCCAACTGAAGTCTCTGTTCTGTCGTAGACAAAGATGCTGTATTATTTTAAAATATGAATAGGCAGCTAACAACAAAATGAGACATTGTGATTGGTGTAGCAGTATCACATGATGTAATGTATACCCACGATGCATTGCAGCACAGTAAATTAATTTTGCTTGCTGTAATGTCAGAATTTTGCTTATTTAGCAGTTGTACTTACAAAAAATACTTGACTTTTTGATATAAAATGGAAAGATATGCGGCTAGTGAATGATATACTTGTCTAACTTTGCGACTTCGCAAACTTAAAGGGGCACTTGAAATCATTGTTATGTACTGAGGATACTTTGCTCTCTAACACATAGGAAGAAACGAATAATACATTTTCTTATTTTGTTTGGAAGGAAGAACTTGTTCTTTCAAGAATGGAAAATTCCTTCACATAGTTGGTTCCACATTTCATAAGTACAGTCTCTGTGATAAGTCTGTTGAATCTGTGATGTGTGCATGATAATTGAAAGCAGACATGAACTTGAAGCACAAACGTCTTGCCCTGTGTTGAAGGTCATCTCATTGGATATGATTGTATCAAACAGATTTTGTGAGACAAAGGATGCGGTCATCATTTTACAGCTATTTCTGTGTCTGCCATTGTTGTCAAAAACAAGGTGCCAAGACCAGTAACATTTATATGGAGATTTACTGTCACTGTGTACAAGACAAACTCTCGGACGATTGCAAACAGAAATAAGTAAAAGTAAACCAGTGGCCAATACAGCTCTGTTATTGATTTGACATGGAGATACCAAGTTTTGTTAGGTTTGTAGAGTACCAAACATGTCAAATATTTGATGTATTTGTTAGAAGTGGTCAGTACAACCATCATTTTGCAAGTTTAGGGCTCCCTATGGCACAAGGAAATGGCAATATACAAATGATATAGTTTCAGGAGAAGTGAGTGTTTGGCCAAAATGAGAGAAATATGTGCAAATCCCATTTCGCAGTTTTCATCATATGTTGAACCAATTTCATTAGATAACTCAGTGGAGCCTCTGTACAAAGTGTCAAAGGAATTGGACCAGCAGTTTAGAAGCTTAAATGGTAATTTCGTACTGTTACATTTCTTTCGTACAAAATAACAACATCAAGTGTACCAGCTTAGCTAGATCAATGAGCCCCAACTCAAAGTTTTTTCCTGATCAAAATATTACTTATAACAGGTACTGGCATAGAGTTGATGCATAGAAGTTTGTAGATATTCCAAATATACACAAAGAGTTGGCGAGGTGGAGGGTAGACTGACCTCATTTGTACAAGAACACTTCTGCCGCTGTAAATTTTGTTCCTTTGATACAAGTGTTCCTTGTAAGTGGTGAAAAATTCTCGGACCTCACATAGGATTCATAGCTCGTGTATATGTTAACTTTGTGTTTTCTTTAATCTACAGAATGTTTTGTGACTTTTGGACAGATTGTTCTAAAACGTGTTTGAATTCGTGGTTGAATTAGACTGGAAGATCCATCGCTTGAGGGCACTCTTTACGCTCCTCTTATGAGACGAGGGAAGCATCCTTGAGCGATGGATCTTTCAGTCTATGATTGAACATCTGGCAAAATTAGATGTATAGCCGTAGCATGATGCATCGTCATAATGTAGAACTTTGAGAATTGAGGCAGACTTAGCAGAAGTGACTTTTCTTGGTTTTTTTCTTTAGAAAGATTTCATTGGTCTCTTTGAGATTTCTTGAATTCAAAGACATCGAAATAAGCCTTAAAATAACACTGCCAAATATCTGGCCATGAAATGAGTTCATTTCTGAAATAAAAGCATGATATATTCAGTATTTTGTCTTGTCAATCATTGACTTTGATCATACTCAAAAGCATTGATTTTACTCATATCCAGGATACGTGTTACATTCAAAGGTGAATACCAAATGTCAAAGGCCAAGGGCATCATGTTTTTGGCAAGGTTTCATCCAGTAGCTTTCAAGTATATAGCTTATAAAAAGTCTGAGCCCATTTCCTTCACTGAAACTAAGGGACTGGACATAAATTACAGGGGGGGTGGGCCGGTGTTTTTCGAAATACCGCTGCGTCAAATATAATGACCCTTCAAAAGTTTATGCACAAAAATTAGTGACCCTCCCCCTTATCCGTGCATAAAATGAAGTGACCCTCCCCTGTTACTCAATACTCCCCCAACAAACCCGCAATCCGTTCAAGACCTCCTGACTTGCTATACTTTTGAAGTCCACTCCCAAAAGGAAGGCAAAATGCGGCCTATATAACGCTTTGTCCAAAAAATATCAAATCATATGTGTGTGATAATTCATGTAAATGTACTTTACTTGAAGTGACGGATAAAAAGTGCATGCATGTACAAAAAATGTAATTTTTAGATTTCATCCATAATGTCGATTCACTATGCATGGCAGCCTATGATGAAACTATGAATATTTTTTCCCATACAAAACTTAGGTAAATCTGTGCATTTATGTACACCTAATTATTAGTATTAATGTGCATGACTCGACTACAGTGGTTTCAAGTCTATGGTTGTGCAAGAAATTTGTTTTTGGAATTTCACTGAAATGTCCATTCACTATGCATGGCAGCCTATGATGAAACTATGAATTTTTTTTTCAAATACAAAAATAGGTAAATCTGTGCATTTATGTACACGTAATTATTAGTATTAATGTTCATGACTAGACTACAGTGGTTTCAAGTCTATGGTTGTGCAAGAAATTTGTTTTTGGAATTTCACTGAAATATCCATTCACTATGCATGGCAGCCTATGATGAAACTATGAATATTTGTATTCCAATACAAAACTAAGTAAATCTGTGCATTTATGTACACCTAATTATTAGTATTAATGTTCATGACTAGACTACAGTGGTTTCAAGTCAATGGTTGTGCAAGAAATTTGATTTTGGAATTTCACTGAATGTCCATTCATTATGCATGGCAACCTATGATGAAACTATGAATATTTTTTTTCCAATACAAAACTAGTAAATCTGTGCATTTATGTACACCTAATTATTAATGTTCATGATTAGACTAGAGTGGTTTCAAGTCCATGGTTGTGCAAGAAATTTGATTTTGGAATTTCACCGAAATGTTGATTCACTATACATTGTAGGCTAAGAGGAAACTACAAATAACTCATAGGTTATCTGATCCTAAATTGTTATTCAAAAGTTGTTAGACCTGAAGCTTCCAGTTGTTATTGATGACATTTTGCACTATTCTGAATAGTTTGTATTCTGTCAATGTTCTCAAAAAATGAAAAATGTACATACAGCTTCATGAACATTTGACACCGACCTATACCCAATGTATTGTCAATGGGAGAATGATATCAAATAAGTGATCTCCCAAATTGTTATATAAAGCGTCATTATAGGGGACAGTTTATATGTACAATAGAGGAGTTGGGTAAGTAGAAATCATGACAACTTAATTCAATGTGGCTGCTTGGATCATCAATACATTGCTTATTATACCCTTAAACTTGCGCCCGAAGGGCGCGCCGAAAATGGAAATGACAGAAAATGAAAGTGCCAGGAGGTATGTTTTCTTTTTTCAGTATTCCATATTCTTTAATACGTGCACACGCAATTTCAGCTTTGATGCATAAAAAAAGGTGACCCTCCCCCATAGGCTTGCACAAAATTTTATGACCCTTCAAAAATGCTTGCGCGAAAAATGGCGACCCACCCCCAAAAAACACCGCCCCCCCCCCTGTAATTTGTGTCCAGTCCCTAACGGCCACTTGAAACATTTCCAGTAACTGCAAGTACACTTTGTACTTTTTCAGTCAAACTTCAGTACTCTGTCTCTGGTCATTCATTGTAGACAACAGACTTGCTCTAAGTCTGTGGGCATATCAGTATCAAAACATAATATATCGAAGACTATAAAACATCAGCAGACCGTTGCGCTAAGTGGTAGGCTGTTGCGTAGATCGTGGGATGAACGCCTTGGCCAGCCAGTAACTCTGCTGAGAAAAGCCAGGTGACTGGGGGCCAGTCTATGTAGACAGCTCATTGAGCTATTATCAGAGATCCAAACGACGAAGTAATCTTATCAATATATCAGTGTCTTCTACATCCGACAGACAGGCAACACAGGTTGAACCATTTGATGTAGGGGGGGAGGTGAAGCCTGAGGAAATGGGTCTAGAGACAAATATTTTGTATTGGTTGAAAACTGAAGTAGCACGTAGGATTCAAGCCAATCATGTCATAATAACAGAATGATATGAGAGGTGTAATAAACACATATACAGAGTACAGATTGCATTGGTAAATCAAATTCTGAGTTATTTCAACATTATTTGCCAGCGTAGACCAGGAACCAGCAGTTGACACAATCTTTGACATAAAATGTTAAAACTGAGTCTGAATAGATTCCTCCACTAACCCACAACAGACTATGGTCTTTTATCACCTACATGATGTTCTTGTTGTTCCCTTCTAAATTTTATTCCAAAAATCCATTTGTCTTGGTCAGTTTCCTTCTCAGTTTAAACAGGCCAATGTTGTCCCCATGTTTAAATCTGGTAGTCAATCAGCTGTTGAAAATTACCGCCCAATCTCCTTGTTGCCTGTTTTTGCTAAGATCTTCGAGGCAGTTATTGTTCTATCTATCAACATATTAAACCAAATATTTCCATCGACCAGCACGGATTTGTTAAAAACAGATCCACTACAACTAACTTAGTGGATTATACAGATTTCATCTCTGTTTCACTGAACAATAAACAACAGGTAGATTCAATTTACACGGACTTTAGCAAGGCTTTTGACAGTGTCTGTCACACACTTCTCCTGTACAAAGCCGCCAAATTTGGTATATGTGGTAACCTGCATAGTTGGCTGGCTTCTTATCTTCATCTTAGACGACAGAGGGTAGTGTTTGGTAGTTGCTCGTCAAAATGGTACACTGCTTCGTCAGGTGTGCCCCAGGGTTCACTCTTGGGGCCACTACTTTTTGTTATGTTTATTAACAGTATTTCACTGTTAGACATTTCTGCAAAGCTCAGCTTGTATGCCGACGATGCCAAGATCTATCGCACCATCACATCCCTCGCTGACTGTGTCATGTTACAGCAAGATCTTGACAAATTTGCTCAATGGTGTAACAACTGGAAGCTGTCACCTAATATCAGTAAATGTAAATTTATCAGTTTTACACTCAAGAAAAGAATCATTTCCTCTCTTGATTACTCCATCAATGGTACTCCTCTTCAACGGGTCTCTTTTGTCAAGGATTTGGGCATTTACCTTACTTCCAACCTTAATTATTCTTTTCACATCAATAACATTGTTTCTAGAGCCTTCAAATCTCTTGGTTTTATTAAGCTTCTCTGCCAGCCATTCAGCAATTATTTCTCTGTATTTTGTTTATGGAAGATCTATTCTAGAGTATGGCTCTGTTGTGTGGTCACCCCACCAGCAGGGCCGGTCAGAAAAAATTGAGCGAGTACAAATTAAGTTTGTGAAATACATTTGTGGCAAACTCAATGATCACTGCAGTAAATCCAGCTACCCGTTTTATTGCAGAATTCTGAACATTCTTACGGTTCCAAGACAAGAAATGTGACCTTTTTAATCTAACAATTCTCTAATGGTTAATAAACTCAGAACCCCCGTAAAGTATACATTTTCTGAAAGCCTACATATATGGGAACATTTTGGGAACCACAGTGTCACCATTGTTTACATAACTATCACGTGACAAGATAATTTGCATAACCTTTCAAAAGTCAGTTTTCCCTATGTTTTGTCTCAATACTTCAAAATATCTGACTCAAACTTGCTGGAATGCAAGCTGTCACAATGCTCTTTCAAAGTGTGTCTCTGATTTTTTATATCTTGCTTAGTTTATTTTGAGCACAATTTTAAAGAAATCAACTATGGTAAAATTCACTGCTCTGGAAGTTTTTCTGGCATAAAAACTGTTTAAGAAGGTTTAAAAAAATTCTGAGACACATTTTCGAAGACCTGTAGGATAGCTTGCACTCACATGAATTTCAGCCACATATCTCAAAGCATTGAAACAAAACAGGGAAAACCGATTTTTGAAAGGTTATGCAAATTACCCGTCACGTGCTAGTTATGTAAATAATGGTGACATTATGGTAACCAAAATGTTCCCCTATATCTAGGCTAGGGGGTTCTGAGCTTATTAAACACTAGAGAATTGTTAGTTTAAAATGGTCAATTTCTTGTCTTGGAACCTTAAGTTACACAATAGAAGACTAAGGGGCCGTCGATAATAAAAGCTGACGCACAAGAAACGTAATTCCTTCGTTTTACTCAAAACCCCTCCCCCCCCCCCCTCATAACGAAAGTTCTTATGCGAAATCAATTTCGTATTATGATGCAGTTTCTGACAAACCTACTCACACCTCTCCTATCCGCACTCCCATGAAAAAATACCGGAACTTCACATTCATTAATAAACCTCCACTTTACGCGTTTCACTTTTTAAGACAGAACATTTTAATGTATTCGCACGTAGGAAAATGTTTCACGTACATGTTTCACGTTGAAAAAGCTTACAATGTTTTATTACACATTTATGTCTTTTCGTTGTCTTTTTTGTCTCCGTATTTTGTGGTCATTCTGTTCTCGATGAACGCCAAAGTAGTATTGCGTTCTCGCTGCGAAGTCGCACTTCGAAAACAATAGACGAAAATCCTTATGCGATTTTGACGCACACTAAACGAAATGAGCTTTTACCCCCTCCCCCCCTAAACGAAAGAATTACGTTTGTCGTGCGTCAGCTTTTATTATCGACGGCCCCTAACCTTGACATGTGCTTTTTATACAAAATAATCCATTCACATTATGATTCACCAAATATTCTAAATCAAATCTGCTTTTATGTCCCCAGTAGAAATTTATGCAAGAAACCCCTCTTTAAACCAGACTTGTTCTGTTTATTGCAGAAAATTCTCGACAGTGCCCAGATGCATGTCTGTTTTTAATGATATCTCTTTTAAATGTAATATTTTTCTAGGCTGTGTAGTTTTAAAACTATTTTATCCAGTCATTTTAACAGTTCTCTTTTTTGATTCGTGTATGTTTTTTTCAATTTAATGTAACGTATTACTTTTATGGTTGTCTTGTACATTTGTCTTGTGACGGTGAGACTTTTTTTGTTTCGCAGATCTGTTAGTGGGTTTGCCCGTTGATCTGTGTATCAAATAAAATAAAAACATAGGGCCAAAGTCCCTGAAGCTACAATAGACATGGATACAAAATTAAGTATTTCCTGACTGAATGAAATTATCTCACTTTAATAGGTCATCCTAGGGACTTGAAAACCAAATGTTAAAGCTGTCTGACCAGCGGTTTTGAAAAAACAAGCAACTCAACAGTTGACAGAGCTCTGCTGTGTAATATGTAGAGAATAACCTTTTGTGACACATGTATTGATGAAGGTGGATATCTTTCATTAACATTGTAAGTGAGTTCTGTTGAATAAGTTGAGACTGTACATACGCAGAGAAAGCACACTGAAGAGACAAATGTTTGAAACTTAAGAAGTTCAAGGTCATCAAAAGCATTATAAGGAATCATGTAACTTTCATTGCACTGTTTACACAGATTGCACAATTGCTATAAATAGCACATGAGGAATCTTACAGCCGAAGCTTTACCATAAAAACCCTATCACTTTGACCACTCTTTAAATTGACCACTCTATTTTTTTCCTCAAAAAGTAATTTTATTTTATCCTTACCAAGTCAACCATAAATGGAAATTAGAACTTTCTCTATCTCTATCTCTATTGCTATTTTGAGCAATTTCTGTTAGATAACATACTGGGCACAATAAATGACGGTTCAGAATATGTCAAAGTTGGGATTCAGGAAAGTTGCGTTTACATGTTTTAATCCTCCAAGATGGTAAGCATTTCACTACGAACTGTCAAAAAAGGTTGAACTTTCTGATAATTCTACATAAAAATTATTTTGGCTTTGATGATTTCCTAATTAATTCAATTATTTAAAATCATATTAATTATTTTTTTCTGGGTGAATGATAGGGTTTATACAGTACAAGAATTACATACAATGCAAGTCAAATTTTGACCAAAAATGACAAAAAAATTCCTTAAAAATACACATTTGCATATTTCATCACAATTTGAACAAATCTATACTAGGGACCTGTATACCAAATAACAAAGCTGTCTGACCAGCGGTTATGAAGGAGAAGATTTTTTACCAAAAACACCTTTTTTGGCATTAATTTGCCTATTTTCAACAATATCAAAAAATTAAAAAAAATAGTTTCTCAAAATCATATTTTTCATCTACACAACAAATATCATATCAGTAAGTACTGCGGTTCTCAAGATATTTGAGTGGACGGACGCCTCACAAACGGACATACATACATACATACATACAGACTGACGACGGACGCCGGACGGATACCCATCCCAATAGCTTCCATAGACTATAGTCTATAGTAGCTAAAAACATGATCTAACATTGTCCAGCATTGTTTTACCATCGTGTACCATTGTTTCTATTGAGGCCCAGAAAGCACACATGTAACATCAGAAACCATTCTCTCACACAGAAGAAAAAGAAGCAAGACCTCAACTTTGTTTTTAGCACTCTTCTTTATTTAAACCTGACAAAAATTCAATTCATCCGAAAATTAGCGACGACAGAGACACAGGCTGCAATACTAGGTGTAAACTATGACTTGTTTGAGTGACAGACAGCTAATAAAGACCACCTTAAACAGATGTGGTACGTTGAAGGAAAGTGAAATACCTCCTTAAAGATGATGTGATTCTTTCATATAATTGTCAGATTAATCTCGTCCTTTCTTAGTTTTACAGTCACCCTTTCTTCAATGATATGAGTTAGTGATTTTCAGTAGTTAAGCCAAAGTTATGCGAAGATGATGTTGTATGACTGAGTTTTTTGGATGGAATCACTGAATCAGATCTTCTTTGTTGGTTATCCGATGGGTGGTGTGTTTCGATATATCACTTGCAATCTCTTCCACTCTGAGCTGAGACACTTTACTAGCAACTTTTGAGTAAATTGACTTCTGTTAAAATTGACTGAATACAGTGTATTCAAGCAAGCAGATGAAACTCCTACATCACGTATTCGAACCCTTCCTGCATTTTATGTAATTCAATGTAATTCTCACAGTTGTAACCTTTTCCTTTGTTGATTATTGTATAGAAAAGCTGATTAGCTGTCGCCATGGTTATGGACTTCCGTCGGCTACTGCCTTAGTTCTAAAAAATTTGGCAGCAGCCGTGAAATCCTGCATTCCAAACATTGTTACCCGACCAAATGTGATGTCACCATTGGCTGTACCATAGTTACCATAGTAACCAGAACTGTAGATAGATATTTCACTCCCTTTTGGGGTAACTACTGCTGTTCGGACACAGTTAACATTAATGAAAACTCTATAAACCCAAGTAGCAAAATCCTTTTTGCAAATTCATCTTTAACAAGATGTAAAGCATTCCTTTTAATTTTATTGTTCCTTATTATGTCTTCCTTCAATCATTTGAACAATATAATCACGTTCACGCATCAACATAACAGACTACATGCAATATGCACTTTTCTACTGCCATTTTCAAAAACAGGAACCATGGAAACCATGCAAAAAAATTTCAGCTACTTGGATTTTACATTTGAATCACAGTTGATGGCACAGGATGTTTTCATCAGGAAAAATTCTACAGGTATTATTGCACCGGATCATGCAGGGAAAGAAACAGTACAGAAGCAGGCAAATACACGCCAGCCTAGACTGCTACAGGACTCAAAACTACAGTACACAGCGTACACGTTTAGCACACCCTATCGCAAACTACTCAATCTTCGTCACTCATATTTTCAAGATGGAATATTCTACTTTCTAAAAGGAAAACTACAAATGCAGTACATGGTAACAAAAGCTGAAAAAGTGACAAATTTCAAGTTCATGGCCATGAAAAATCAACACCCATTTGGTTTGCAATACTCTACATCATCATCAATTGGTTTGTGCAATTCTTTCAAGAATGGCAAGAAATTTTGAATTTGTTTCTTTCTTTAAAGACTTGTGACATGAAATTTTTTGGAATATCATTCTACATAAGAGGAGCAACAGCTGTAACTTTGGAGACATTCTTCATTCTTGTTCTATAAAATAAAGTTTCTTATTCTTCTCATGTAAGTGTGTTGAAATACGAGGTACAAGCTGAAAGCGTGCGCTGTACACAATTTGTAATGTAGCGGTAATCATTGAAAAAGGTGAACCCTGACAAAAATTCACTTGGCACTGGATGTCACAAGCATACCCGTTATAACAGAAAACAGTAAACAAGGTAAAGACTAGACATTACAACATGATTTTGGAACTGGAAACAAGGGAGACTGAAATACTGATAAG
Source organism: Ptychodera flava (assembly GCF_041260155.1). Lineage (NCBI taxonomy): Eukaryota > Metazoa > Hemichordata > Enteropneusta > Ptychoderidae > Ptychodera > Ptychodera flava. The sequence goes on along the minus strand of NC_091946.1, from coordinate 22,979,575 downwards.
TAAATCAAGCTATAGCTGATGGAGTTTTAATACCTAGCACGACATCGTAGACACTTGTGTACACTGGATGTGTGACACTGCCCAGGGATGACAGATTTCAGTTTTTCCACAATGCAGCAAAGTATTGCTCGGTTGCATGGCAAAATCTCTGGGAGATGCACACATCACTAAAAGCTGTGAACAAACTGATCAGCGTGGATAGTGCACGTAAGACTACAAGTGATGGCTGGTCAGTGAAGAAGAGATTACATGCCATCTTGATAAATAAAAGCTGGGTTTTTTTCAATCACAATGAAGCAAGACTGAGCAAGCACAAAGTCGGCCATTTTTTCGTGAATTTTGTTTGATCTAAGACACTATTTATATTGTTTGACATGTTTAAAGATACTGAATGAATGGGTGACCATGCATATATTCGACCCTGGTTTTAGACAAATTAAATGAAACCATCGCGAAAATGAATTAATGGTCATGACCATTAATTCATTTTTGCGATGGCTTCATGTATCGTGTCTAAAACCCAGGTCGAATACTCGCAATATAAATATTATTTCGTATCAAACAAAATTCATGAAAAAATGGCAGACTTTGTCCCTTTAAGCACCATCATGGCATCATGTGACGACATGCTGTCTCACCCAGTGAGTGTCAATAAGACAATGACCATGAACTTGAAAACTAACGTATATTACAAATCACAGGAAGCAAGAATACTGGGCCCTAGCAGAACAATTATACAAATCAACACTATCCTAGGGGCTCCAATTGCTTCAAGAGCTATGGGAGGCCCCCTAAGAAAGATAAAATGTCTTCATAGCAAAGATTGGACCTAGTGTTCATTAGAAGCACCCTATTCAACACAGCAAATGAACTGCTAACAAATTAACACTACCACTGCAAGAGACTGTTCTTGTGTACTTTTTCCCCCCTTTCTCCTCTTTTTATAAAAATTATATTCTGTTATGTTGCCACAGTCTCTTGAAGCTTCTTGCTCCGAAGAGCTGTAAATGACCATATTATTTTTTGCAGGACAAATAATTATTAAAATGAAACATCAATGAATGATTTGTATTAATTATTACGATAGAGAAAAAAATTAATATTGTAGAGTTTAAAACGGTGTACATGACTTCCAAAACCATCAAACAAATTACAGAGTTAAGGTTTAAGGTTCTTACGGTCTGAAAATCTGGCATTACATTTTCTTAAATACATCAAGCCAAACATTTTTCGTTATTGAATTTCCTCTTTCTATAGAATCTCTTTCCATTGACAGGATCTATAGATACTTTGGTATTGCAACGGTCAAAATAGTAACAGAGGTTGTCGGTTGTCTTTTATTCACTTTGTGGTTAACTTTGTCGGTTCTCAGATTTACAACTTACTGATGAAACCAAAAGTTTGGTTGTTTAAATAGCAATTTAAAATTTTTTTTTTTTCTAGTTTTTTTTACATGTCAGCATTCTTAAGTTACATTGCTATCCACATTTAAATATTCCTGAGGATCGATAGATCAGGGAGATATTATGCAATAAATGTACATGCTTGGTTACATCATCTACCAATTATAAGAAGAATGTGCCGCGGGAACAGATATTCAAACCCACATATTTTTTACACTAATCTCTGATCTACTGCTTTCACTGTCCTAGTTTTTCAAAAATCCAAAATTTACCTTTTCCCATAGAGTTAACACTGGGATGGCGGCCATTTTGTAATTCTAATATAAGTAAATGCTAGGTACTGTGTTTCTCTGGTACCACACTTTGCTTGGTGACCTGTGATTTTTGTTCTTGATTTGGTAAGAGAACGGTTGAAAGTTTCATTGAGGAAAGTTTGAGCTTAAGTTCGAGTCTTTCACTTTCAAGGCTTACACTACCTGAAGATATTGAGAAATATTTAACTGAGTCGCATGAACCAAACACTGTAACCATACCAGATTCAAATCACCTCTACTGAATATTTATGGTGGGAATATGGAAAATGTACTGTACACCAACTGAAAGCTTACCTTGAATACAATACTAATAAACATAAAAAAAATTATTGTATATAATCCAGTTAAGAACTCAAAGGCTACAAAACGAAAAGAAATACGGAAATCACACTTGAAAAAATAGAAATGCGTCTTGCACATACGATTGTAAATCTTGAGACTTCTCGCCCCGAAGAATTGTACTCAGCAATAAGTATATAACCTTGTGCCATCTGGCAATCAAGAACCACATTAAAAATCATCCGATTTAAAGGAATGAGCTTGGTTGTGGTCAGTATCAAAAAATATTTTTTTTTATGTAATTCTCTTAAAGGATCTTACTTTGAAGAGTGTATACTATCTCGCACACATAAATACATAGAATATTGTGATCATAATTCTGAAATAAATCTGCCGAAAAAAATGCTGAATTCAGCATCCGACTTGGAGAGATCTCAATTTACAGGATACAATGTACTAGAACAACAGCATGGAACAACGTTATTAAGTTTCTTTTACGTTTTTAATATTAAAACAATATCAGGAATATACACATCATATATTGTGGGGCCCGAAGTTAATTTTGTATATGTTTATTCTTGTTGTTTGTTCCATCTGTTGTTGAGAAGTTAGACTGGTGTATAGCGGTGAAGTTCCCCTGGCAGCTATGGGCAAATACTATATAACCCTTTGAGTGCTGTAATTTTTCCCACCAAAACTTTAGTGCAACATCTTGCCAATTATTATGAAATTTTCTGTAATTGTTTTGATAATTTTAGACCAAATGGAAATTGTGTTTTGATTGCTACAGTTTTTAATTAAAATTTTGGCAAAAATGTGAAAAAAATTGACAAGAGTATATTTTGTAAGGGCAACAAAAATTGACTTTGGCACTCAAAGCATTAATGAAATAGTGCCTATAATAGGATTTGCGGAATGAATCTCTACTTGGGGAAGTTACACAAACTGGTTCCAATGTGGATAACACAAATATCTACATATCTGAACCAGCTTAGTGCTCCAACCTTTTCAACACAATGGTTTAGCCCAAATTCATTGTTTATCAATGGTAACTATGGACCTTTTCATAGCGAATGGGGTGAAATAGTTTCAACTGCAATGGAGGCCTGCTGAATACACCAAATTTGTAGATTCTAAAGACAAAAGACAGAAACAATTTGGCCAGCCAATTTTTCACCTACCCTGTGAAATCCTTCACGCAGGTGGCATACTTTTTAACAAATTAGCCATGGTCTGTCTGACTATCGGTATCGACTTGTTAAAAAACCTGCCTCCCATAAGCTGGCGAAGAAATACTTTCTGCAGTGAAATCTTGGACAAGTTTACCTCTTGAAGCACCTCACTCCGAAGAGTCATTGTTTCCGTATAAAAAAAATTGTTAACTTACAAAAAATCAGTACAAAAAACTATTGCATAGTGTCTCTTGAAGCTTCTGGCTCCGAAGAGGTTGAGTTTCTGGCAAGATCTTTTCCAGAGTCTACAAACTTGCTGTATGACAGCCTGGTCCATGTAAACTTTTTTTTTGCCCTGGTTCACAATCTAACACTTCTGCTATTAAACTACACCTACAGAATGTGAAAAGTAGTGACTGGTGATGAACGACGATTCCTTTTTGTAAAGAATCACTCTTGTGTGGAGCTGGTGGTATAGTGACTGGCAAAATTTTGTCACTGCAAAAATAATGGCTGGCTACCAATTATACATTGTAACTGTTTCCAGATAAATAGAACCCCATGAAATTGGTTAATTCTTATGAAGCTTTGTAAACAAAAGTATTCTTCTGATGCCCTTTTAAACTTGCAAGAAGCAACATTTGATGATTTCCCCGACAGAGGGATGAAACTAGCTCTAATCACCTAATCCCCTAGCAAAGCCTTACTTTATCTGAGCTTTCATCCTGCAGTGGCTGATCACAAGTCATTAGCAACTTTCTTTATAAATAACAAAATAAAGTACGGTTTCTGAAATTTTGATTTAAAGAGCTCAAAAACTGTCCATAACACCTTTCATCCACACAGCACAAAAGCACCATGACAACAGCAATGAAACCAAACTTGTCCAGCCTTTCTCTCCGATACAAGTATGTCATAAGGGTCTGCATGGGGTTACGACATTTGACTGATCATTGGCTAGGTACGCAATGTTTAGATACACAGTATATCTCTATCGCCATGGTGATCATTTATAAAATAACCACATGCAGATTTGCTAGACTCAGCAAAACTTTACAAAAATGCTAAAAAATCATCGACGTGGATTTCATTGCTGTTCTCATTATTGCTTCTGCGCTGTTTGGATGGAGACGGTTGTAAAATAATGCCCACTGCTATTATCGATTTCCAACCCCTAGTTTTCTACTGATAGTAGAGACGGAAACACTGGGTAGACAGAGTTAAGCTTTCTGTATTTGGGATTTTTCAACCCTACATGAACAGGCTAGCTCTTTCACAAGTTGGTCTTCTAAGTGGACATGTAAATACGGATATCATGATAGCCACACTGATCTTGTGAACAATCAGATCAGATCACGAAAAGAAACTATTTTTTTGATCGGTTTAATTTAATGTGTCACATTTGTGCATTGTAATTATCTGTGGCACTGGCTGTCCCTTGTAGTGAGATGTATTTCATGGCAGAATTGTCAGATCTTCATGACCTATGTTATATTGAAAGACCCCTTGTGATATCAGTCTATTCGGTACCATACCATTTGACTTTTCAGTCAAAATATTCAGTAAGATTCATTTTACTCCATGGCACAGATGTGTGTGTACATACAAACAAAGACACACACACAGACGTATACAGCACCACACTTTTGAACCACATGGAGTTTTCTCACAGATGGGGCATGGTTAGCATTTAAACAAGCACACTTCATGACCAAAGCCTTAACTGACTACCAAGTCTTGATAAAATAAAACTTTTAAAGATGTACTTTTACATTTAATTTAGACCAGCAAGCACCCTTTCCTTAATGATTTGTTTGTTATAAATCTTGGATTTTGGCGAGATATATATTGAAAGTCATTTGTAATGGGGTGTATTCACAGCAGACTCTTGAAGCACCCTAACTTCGAAGAGCTGTTACAATAAAAAAATCTTTTACAAGTAAAGTTCCCTCCTGGCCAAAGCTCTGAAGAGATGGGGGCAATGTACATATAAACAACAGACTTGTATCAATCCACTTTTATATAGCCGTTATCCTCTCTCTTGAAGCTTCTGGCAACGAAGAGTTCCAATTGTCATGGTGTCAAAAACAGTCGCTCACAGAGCAACGTTAATGAACTTTTCTGTGATTCCATCAGTGAGATATTGGATCATCCCACCCTGAAGAGCATCAATGGAATTTTTCAGAGCGTTTCCGGACTGAAAAATTACCGATTTGCTCCTTGTAATTCACGCTATTGGCTAAACGTCACATATTCGTTGCCGTTATCGAACTGAAGCCGCGAGTACTGCCCGAGCTGTGGCGTTGCTGTGCCGTTACTCTGCTGCGTGTTGTTCGGCTGTGTGCTGGCAAGCTCTGCTTCGTCGTCCCTATAGTAGGCGAGCACACTGTCCGTTTCTTCAGTTAGGTTTTTGTACACTGGTCTGTCAAACTTCATACGTGCTGGCAGGGATGGAGTCCTGCGTCTGTGAAACAAAATAATAAGAGGAGATGATGTACAAGCTTCTGTTTGTGTTTAGCTGAAAGATGGAATTATTTATAATCTCGGTTGAAATGATCAGCTATGTCAGTCTTTTATCTCAAAATTTTATGTAAGGTAATTCATTGCTAACTTTTATATAGGAAAGTTTAAGCTATTCTCTTTCATTATCAAGAATGAAAATTTGGGGTCACCATGCGAAGTCGAGAATTAAAGAAACAATTTGCCTAAACTCAACTGACGTTTGAAAATTAAAATGGCCGCTTTACTCTGTGATAATGCTACGGGGAAAATTCAGTTTTTTTAATGTTGAAAAGACAAGAAGATGAAAACGTCATTTACTCTACGGTCAAAACATGGAGACCAGAATATGAAACTTAGAATGTCTCAAAAACTGTCTCCAAGGTGCATACTACCCTGACCCTCCCATGCCCATTTCCCTGTGTAGAGGTCCAACTTTACAATGGGACTGGGTCAAACCATGGTGATGAAAGGGTGAAACGTCCGCGATGTCAGTGAATTCCCTGAGAAAATGTTCATACAGATGCTACTATGAATAAGAACGCGTTCATATCAGCACAAAGTCACAGATGTAAAACTGTCTATTGTCAACTCCATATTGAATCAATGAATTTTCAAGCTATGAGAAAATGACCCTCATGTGACAATATTATTGTCCAACTGCTTGAAAACAGAAACATTGGCTTACTTTTTCCTCATGTAGATTACGACGATTACTGCCACAATGGCGAGCAGGAGTACTATCAAGAGGGGAAGTAGAACGCTGGAAACACTGCTGTTTTGGACAGATATATGGGGCTGCACGGTTGCATTGTAAGGCTTGGCAGTCCCCTTCGATGAAGCAGACTCTGTCGCTTTTCCTGGCAGATAACAAGGAAAAAACATAAAATCAGATGAAAGCGATCTAGATATAGATAAAATAAAATAAGCAATTCCCAGGAATTACGCACTCTTTTACAGTAAGGGCCCTTTTTGTGATCCCTGGGATCGCCTTTGTTCTAGTATGTAAGAAGATTATGGAGGTGTGATACCCTTTTGTTTTCTATTGAAACTGTAATCTGGTAATGAGGAGATCCATATTTCATGGAGTATTTTTGGCATGGCTTTGAAGAGCCAGTAGCTGTACCTTTTTGATGATTGTTTTTCACTATTTTGATTTTGTGTGTCAGTTGTAAGTCCTTGTTCTACTGCTCAAGGCATGTTGAAACACCAACTATTTGGTCTGTCAACACAGTACCTGTGTGTGTAGAATGCACTGTTACCGTTTACATTTGAGTTCTGGTCCAGACCTCACTTTGACAGGCTGAGTACTGTGTATCTCAACATGCTTTGGGGAGTACAGCGAGAAAACTTAGTTGACATTTAAAACAATTAGAGAAACACCAAACGATGCAGCTATTGGCCCGCTGAATAATGATGGCTGACATTATTGTATGCCTTTAGCTACCATCTACGTTTCAAGTCTAAATAACCCATAATATGACCTTTAGCTACCATCTACGTTTCAAGTCTAAATAACCCATAATATGACTGCTATGCTATATAAAAGCTGCTGATGAGATGCATTACTTCTGTGAGATACAAATAATATTATAACAATACAGGCTGATAAGTTAATAAATGCATGTATATCAACTGTTCAACTTAGGCATTACAGATGCTCAAGAGCACAATTCAGAAGGCCATCAGCTGTTTTCTACATCATTGAATACATTCTGTATCTCCCAGGTGATGTTCAAAGTTGTAGCACTGAATTCAGCTGACAGCATGATGAAGTTTCATGATCAATTTGCTGCCCAAATTTTCTGGGTATGATTTCCTTTGAAATTGATTCTGTCATCTGCATCAATACTTTGAATACGAATCTTTAACTTTTGAATTTTCAGAATCACACTTCTCAAAATCAATTTCTCAGGGCTTTTGGTGATGCCTTAAGCACAAAAAATGATGTTTCACAAATTCAACTTGGTGAAAGAAAAAAATATTAATTCACAACAGTTGTAACTTTTTTACCACTTTTTTTCAATATGGAAGAAATGAAGCTGGTGAAAAATAATTTTTGCTGAAGGTTGATAAACACTTGAGAATGGCTTCACAACTAGTGCATTTATTTCTGGTAATCCTTTTCATTAACCCTTTGAGTGCTGTAATTTTCCCGCCAAAAATTTAAGTGCAACATTTCACCAATTTTTGTGAATTTTTCTGTCAATTTTTTGATAATTTTGGACCGAATGGGCATCAGTTTTCATTGCCTTCAGTGTTTGATCAAAATTTTTGGAAAAATTTGAAAAAAAATTGGCTGGCTTATATTTTAAAAGATGACAAAATTGACTTTGGCACTCAAAGGGTTAATTGCTTTGGTACATCGTGGCAAGGAATACCTGCAAACGATGGGGAAAGTCAAAGGATCATTTACATGCATACTTCCCTCAGCAAAAACACTGAATCCCAAGGACACATGAGGCTGGCAAATGCTACTGGAATGATTCTTACAACATATGATGGACAATGCAAGTTAGTTGCACACAAATTATTATGTATATGTTATATTTTCAAAATCAAAATCTTAAAAAAGTCAGGTCAAAACACCCCACTAAATAGGATACTTAAATTTGATATAGGATTAATCTAGAAGAGAAGTTACACACATATCCAGCTACCTTACCTATATTTGACTTAGTGAAAGTCTTTTCAGTATAAGTCTTTTCAGTATTAATACTATCAGTTCTGCTTGCCTTAGTTGAATGGCCTATAGTTTGGTGAAGGGAAAAGGAGTGTAAAAGTAAAAAGTAAAGAGTTGATAAGCAGCATAACGTGCAGCAGTAAATAAGAACCACAGGTAAATGTCACAATTTATCCCAGCGCAGCGCAGCGCAGCATGCAAATAAGCTGAACAAAGGGCAGCAAGGCATGCAATAGACTCTCCACAGTCGCTGTGCCTTGTTTTGTGCGCGCCCACGATGGGCCTCCATTCGAAGGCTACGCTGTGCTAGCTGTGAGCACGCGCTGCCAGACACAGCGACTGTCGGTTCTTGCAAGTGTATGAATATTCATAAGGGTAGTGTCGTCAAGAGAAACACCTATCTAACTGGGCGGAGAAAATTTTTACTAGTAGCTGGTAGACTTATATACGCAGTATGTTTTTATTTTTCATTTTTCATTTTATTTGGCTATGGTACTTGTCATTTTTTGTTGATTAACGGATGCGTGGAGTTCTATAAAGTACCCGGATCAGGCAGAAATCCGACGCGGATCGCTTGCAAGAACGTCCAGACCCTGGGATTCGCGTCGCGTCTATGAGGGCGCCGCGGCGTGTTCCAACAGGGAAGAACGCGAATCGCAGGGTCTCTGCCAGACTAGGCATGCAAGTGAGCTGAACCCTGCACACGAGCGTTTGAGGCGGCAATCTAATGGTTGGAGGAATGAAATAACAGGATGGCGGTTTGTTATCTGCGCGTGCGCAGTTGTGGTTTTTAATTGTCAACCACGCCATTGTTGTGCAACTCGTGGGTGCTGATTGCTGGGCAATCGCGATTGAAAAGTTAGTTTCAGAAGACTAGTTGACGTGCACGAAGAAGGATTCCTACTTTGCTATTGTAAAATGAAGAAAACTTGCTGTATTTGTCAAACGAAGACCTCGTCGCGTTTTGATAAGGCTGATTCCTACGCACAAAATTTTGGTTCATGTTTTGGGGCCGCCGCAGCAGGTAGGACTGGATTTTTATGCATGACATGCAAAACAAGTTTACGAAGATTTTTAGAGGACAGTGACCAAGATTTCCACCATTTACTTGACTCGAAAGGCCAAAAAGGAGGAACTAAAGGACGTAGGCAGCTTGGTGGGAAAAGGCAAAAACTATCGAGGGGTGCAAGTCCTTCTTCGTGCACGGCAACTAGTAGTGATGAGACTATGGACTGTGAACAGTGTGTTGACCATAGCTTTGAATGTATAGCTTCTGCTGGTGCATTTGGATCGCTTTGCCCTGATGTCATCATCCAAATTCTCTCTTTCTTAAACATTTCTGATGTCATACATTTTACTTCAACTTGCAAGTTTTTACACACGTTTAGTGCTGATCCAGTTGTTTGGCACGAGAAGTTTGTTCATGATTTCCCTGAGAGAAACGCATCACTGTTAGTGTTATCTCATAAGACAGATTTTGTCCAGAACACTACATCATGGTATGAAATTTACAAATTTTCCACCTTTTCGAAACTGGATCATCAAAAAGACACAGAAAAATACCTTAATCATGTCAAACAACTCTCACGTCAAGTGAATAATGCACATAAGGAAATTAATGAGTTGAAAGGAAAGTTGGTTACAACTCAAGAAGTTTTGACTGATGTCCTTGCCATGTCACCATCAAAGCCACTTACAGTAACACAAGAAAAGCTATTCAGAACTATGACAATCATAAAAGAAAGGAGGAGCACTGATGGAACCATAAAAGCCATTAATACTAGAGGGAGGGCAAAAGTGTACATTGCTATCCCGCAAACAGAAACACCATCCGTAGATGCTGCAGAAAGAACTAAGCGAGCTAGGTGCCAGCTGATTGAAAAAATTGAAAAAGCAACCTAGCGGCCGATATAGCTCCGCTGTGTTTATGTAGAGAATAACTATTTTTGACACATGTTGATGAAGAAGTGGAAATCTTTGATAGCTCAATGTAATGGCCAGAAAAAAGTGGCTAAAATAAGCTGCAAAAATACACAATGTCATCATACTTTGAATATGTCACATCGGATCATCCCTAAGAACATGTCAACCAAAGCTATCTGATGAGTAGTTTTTTGAGAATGAAATTTTCTGACCAAAAATGGCAACAATTGCCCCCCAAAATAAAAATTGCAGATTTCATCATCATTTCAAAAGATCAAATTTAGTTCATCTATAGAAACCTGTATACCAAATTTCAAAGCTGTTAGACCAGTACTTTTTGAGAAACACATTTTTGACCAAAAATGGGAAAAATTGCCCCAAAATTTATAATTGCAGATTTCATCATTATTTCAATAAATATCATTTAGTTCATCTATAGAAACCTGTATACCAAATTTCAAAGCTATCAAATGAGTAGTTTTGGAAATACACATTTTTCGACCAAAAATGGCAAAAATTGCCCTAAAATACAAAATTAAAGATTTCATCAGAAATTCAAAGTCTAGACAGACCAGTACTTTTTGGGAAACACTTTTTTTTACCAAAAATGGCAAAAATTGACCCACAATTACAAAATTGCAGATTTCATCATAATTTCAATGAATATCATTAAGGTGATCTGTAGGAACCTGTATACCAGATTGCAAAGCTATCAGATGAGTAGTTTTGAAAATACACATTTTTTGACCAAAAATGGAAAAAATTGCCCCAAAATTACAAAATTGCAGATTTCATCATAATTTCAATAAATATTTTTTAGTTCATCTATAGAAACCTGTATACCAAATTTCAAAGCTATCAGATGAGTAGTTTTGGAAATACACATTTTTTGACCAAAAATGGCAAAAATTGCCCAAAAATACAAAATTACAGATTTCATCAGAAATTCAATATATATTACTTAGTTCATCTATAGAAACTTGTTTACCACATTTCAAAACTATCAGACCAGTGCTTTTTGAGAAATACATTTTTTGACCAAAAATGGCAAAAATTGCCTTAAAAATACAAATATGCAAATTTCACCACGATTTGAACAAATCTGAAATAGATCATCCCTAGGGACATATGTACCAAATATCAAAGCTATGTGACTGGTACTTTTGAAGAAGAAGATTTTTAAAGATTTTTTTACCAACAAGCGACCTAGCGGCCGATATAGCTCCGCTGTGTTTATGTACAGAATAACTATTTTTGACACATGTTGATGAAGAAGGTGGAAATCTTTGATAACTCAATGCAGTGGCCAGAAAAATGTGGCTAAAATAAGCTGCAAAAATACAAAATTGAAGATTTCATCATACTTTGAATATATCACATCCGATCATCCCTAAGAACATGTCAACCAAAGCTATCTGATGAGTAGTTTTTTGAGAATAAAATATTCTGACCAACCAGATATGAACTGAAAATGCTCACGTGTTTCATACAGTTATGTGTAAATTTGAACCTTTGCCACATGTTTGCAACTTCATTGAAAGTATTATGATCAACATAATGAACAATAATCACCGCCGATTAATTCTCAAAGGTCATGAAGTATACAAATATGTAATTAGCTGAAATAAAAATATTAAAGTTCTTTTACTGCTGTCATTGTATCACCATTTTATATAGCAAGTGTAATTACCATTGGCCAAGTCCTTCAAGCCATATATGCCGAGCTGTGAAAGCTCATTAGATATGCAAATTGTAAATTAGCTGACATAAAATGTGAAATGACTTTCGATATTGTTTTAACCAGGTATCATCATCAATGTTGTCATGTTTTGCCAACTTTGATCAAGTAAATCCCAGTATATATCCCTAATAAGCAAAGTTCATTAAATATGTAAATTAGGAATTGACTTAAGGTGGTTGGTAAGGCTAGAGCGTCAGTTATAAATTTCAACAAAACTATTAAAATATAAAAGTAGTCAACATTCCCTGTGGAATAAAAAAAACTAGACATTTGGGCACAAAGGCATTGCAGAGTAATTATAGCCTGTTAAAACTTCTGAAAAACTGACCAAATAAGAAGAAGTTGGGGAGTCCTTAGTGTATTAACTATGGTAGAGGTCCCCCAGCTTTTAATAAAATGTTTGAAAAGGGAAAGTCATTATTTGCTGTTTTTCAGGAAAGTTTGACAAGGCGGTGCTGGCATTCAGAGTGAGTGACTGCTATTGTAAATGCATTTTTAGATTCTTTGAGTGTCAAAGAGGTGTCAAAAGTGAGATTAACCAAAAAAACTGCTCTATGACTTCAAAAGAGGGGACCGGTGCAAATATGGCTTGTTTTCAACATTTTTGACAGAATAACAGTTTTCCTACATAATTGTATACCAATTTAATCCAACTTTGAAATGAGATATGGACATGGAATTTTACAGCCTATTAACAAGGTTACAGACAAGATTGTACGGCACAATTTTCCTGTATTTGAAGTACTTTTTGAAAAATCACATTTTGAAATTTGAAAGAATTTCTAATAATTTTTTGATATATAAACCCATGTAAAATCATAAAAACAAATTTTATTTACAAATCCTGCCGTACAAATCTTACAATAAATAGTGTCAACATATTTATTACTAATTTGGTAATATTAATACTATCCAATTATAAGGTCTCCCATCATACCAAATATGAAGGGTGTAGCACTTGTGGTTACTTAGTTATGGCCATATATGTATATTTGAGGTCAAAGGTCATCGGGGTCACATGACATTTTGTCAAAAAAATTGTATTGCTAAGTTATCCCTATATACCAAAAATCAGACCTCTAGCTCTATTGGCTGGCTCAGAATTAGATATGCACATAATTAATGAGGTACAGGATGTGATGTCATAAGGTCTCCCATCATACCAAATATGAAGGGTGTAGCACTTGTGGTTACTTAGTTATGGCCATATATGTATATTTGAGGTCAAAGGTCATCGGGGTCACATGACATTTTGTCAAAAAAATGGTATTGCTAAGTTATCCCTATATACCAAAAATCAGACCTCTAGCTCTATTGGCTGGCTCAGAATTAGATATGCGCATAATTAATGAGGTACAGGATGTGATGTCATAAGGTCTCCCATCATACCAAATATGAAGGGTGTAGCACTTGTGGTTACTTAGTTATGGCCATATATGTATATTTGAGGTCAAAGGTCATCGGGGTCACATGACATTTTGTCAAAAAAATGGTATTGCTAAGTTATCCCTATATACCAAAAATCAGACCTCTAGCTCTATTGGCTGGCTCAGAATTAGATATGCGCATAATTAATGAGGTACAGGATGTGATGTCATAAGGTCTCCCATCATACCAAATATGAAGGGTGGAGCACTTGTGGTTACTGAGTTATGGACATATACTCATATTTAAGGTCAAAGGTCATCAAGATCACATGACATTTTGCCAAAAATTTGTATTGCTAAGTTATCCCTATATACCAAAAATCAGACCTCTAGCTCTATTGGCCAGCTCAGAATTAGAAATGCACATAATAAATGAGTTGCAGGAAGATGCCAAGGTCAAAGGTCAAGAGGAACCCCCCAAAATAGTGGAGAGCAATTTGGTCCCCTACTGGCCATTGTCCAATAGACGCTGGCTGTCTTGGACTTTAACATAGGCCAGAATAAGCCATTGCCATAGCTTAGCTGCATAGGTATAGGGGAGGTCAAAGGTCATAGAAAAATCAGAAAAATAATACTTTAAAAATCTTCTTCTCAAAATTGGCAAGACCTGTGACTTTGATATTTCGCATGAAGGAGCAAGGCTATAAGATCTAACCAGGGTTAGGTTGGTAGCGGGTCAAGTTGACTGGGGTCGAGTTGGTTAGGGGTCGAGATGTCCAGAAACCATGGTCATCATGCTTCCCATAGACTACCATGTATCACAAAAATTAAAACTGTGATAACTTCATTAATATGCAAGCCACGCCCACCAAAACCTTTTCAGTTCTAGCCATTTGAATTCTGAAGATGTCTACCAAATTTGACTGAAATACGTTCAGCCGTTTTTGAGATAATGGGGATACAGACACACGGACACACACACACACACAGACAGACATGGCTAAACCATATGCTCACGTGTGTGAACACGTGAGCAAAAAATGGCAACAATTGCCCCAAAAAATAAAAATTGCAGATTTCATCATAATTTCAAAATATCACACTTAGTTATACCAAATTTCAAAGCTGTTAGACCAGTACTTTTTGAGAAATGCATTTTTTGACCAAAAATGGCAAAAATTGCCCCAAAAATTCAAATTGCAGATGTCATCATTATTTCAATAAATATCATTTAGTTCATCTATGGAAACCTGTATACCAAATTTCAAAGCTATCAGATAAGTAGTTTTGGAAATACACATTTTTTGACCAAAAATGGCAAAAATTGCTCAAAAAATACAAAATTACAGATTCATCAGAAAAAAAATTACTAAGCTTATCTGTAGAAACCTGTATACCAAATTTCAAAGCTATCAGACCAATACTTTTTGAGGAACACATTTTTGGACCAAAATGGCAAAATTGCCCCAAAATTACAAAATTGCAGATTTCATCATTGTTTCCATAAATATCATTTAGTTCATCTGTAGGAACCTGTATACCAAATTTCAAAGCTATCAGGTGAGTAGTTTTGGAAATACACAGTTTTTGACCAAAAATGGCAAAAATTGCCCCAAAAATACAAAATTACAGATTTCATCAGAAATTCAATATATATTACTTAGTTCATCTATAGAAACCTGTATACCAAATTTCAAAACTGTCAGACCAGTACTTTTTGAGAAATACATTTTTTGACCAAAAATGCAAAAATTGCCTTAAAAATGCAAATTTGCATATTTCTGCACAATTTGAACAAATCTGAAATAGATCATCCCTAGGGACATATGTACCAAATATAAAAGCTATCTGACTGGTAGTTTTGAAGAAGAAGATTTTTAAAGATTTTTTACCAAAAATGACAAAAATTGCCTTAAAAATACAAATATGCAAATTTCACCACCATTTTAACAAATCTGATTAAGTCACCCTAAGCAAACTGCATATCAAATTTCAAAGCAATCGGACGAGCGGTTTCAGAGAAGAAGATTTTTTTACCAAAAACACCAAAAAATGCCCCAAAAATACAAATATGCAAATTTCACCATGATTTGAACAAACTTAAGTGAGGTCACCCCAAGTGAACTGCATATAAAATTTCAAAGCAATTGGACTTGCGGTTTCAGAGAAGGCAATTGTTGACGGACGACGCCGGGACGCCGGACGCCGACGGATGACGACGGAAAATCAACCTATTTGATAAGCTCCGCGTCGCTGACAGCGGAGCTAAAAATGACAAAAATTGCCTTAAAAATACAAATATGCAAATTTTGTCACGATTTGAACAAATCTAACTGAAGTCACCCTACGTAAACTGCATGTCAAAGTTCAAAACAATCGTAAATGCGGTTTCAGAAAAGATGTTTTTACCAAAAACAGCAAAAAATACCCCAAAATAAAATATACAAATTTCACCACGATTGCCACAAACTTAAGTGAGGTCACCGCAAGTAAACTGCATATAAAATTTCAAAGCCATTCAACTTGCAGTTTCAGAGGAAAAGGCAATTGTTGACGGACGACGACGACGGACGACGACGACGGAAAATCAACCTATTTGATAAGCTCCGCGTCGCTGACAGCGGAGCTTGAAAAAATGCAATGTGTCAGCAAAAATCAAGGTGCAGAAGACCTTGCAACCAACCTACTAGAACAGTGTGCAAAAAAATAAGCAGGGACAAAGATCTGTACACCCAAGCAGCTAAAGAAGCTGGAATACAAGTACAAGGAAAATTTTCAAGGGAGACTGTCCTTGCTCTTAAGAGCATTATGCCCATGACAACATGGCGATTGTTGAAACGCACCTTTAAAATTGAATTTGGTGTGGATGTACTTGGTTCAGAGAAGAAGCTGAGAGAGGAGCTTGAAGAAATGCAATTCACATATGAGTATGGCAGTTTTGAGAGTGAAGAAAGAGGTGAAGCGATCACAGTAAATTATATACGGGTCACAGATGTAAGAGAAGTTGTTACGAAGACAGTTGAGGAACTGAAGGCAAATAATAAATTGACAAAACTTGACAATATCAGTCCAGATACACTGTGGCTTTGTGTATCTGGTGACAAAGGTGGCAACTCTACAAAACTGATGTTACAAGTTATGAACAGTAAGACACAGCATTCCATCAAGCAGGCAAAATTACTAGGACTATTTGAAGGAGGACGTGATACTCGGAAACATATAGAAGTTGTCTTCAAAGATATCATCGCTGATGTATGCAAGTTGCAGAGAGAAATAGCAGACATGAAGCTTGAAATGCCTGACAGGTTCCAATGTGATAATC
This sequence comes from Ptychodera flava, assembly GCF_041260155.1. Taxonomy (NCBI): domain Eukaryota; kingdom Metazoa; phylum Hemichordata; class Enteropneusta; family Ptychoderidae; genus Ptychodera; species Ptychodera flava. The sequence goes on along the minus strand of NC_091946.1, from coordinate 22,962,872 downwards.
CAGAATGCATGGAAAAGAAGAGATCTGAAGGTATTTTTTTAATTTCATAGCACACTTCTTGTATTTCCATCCAAGGCATAAAACTAAATTGCAATAGTGTTATCATGAAAATTTGACATATACATGTATATATATTGTGAATAATATTCAACCATTCAAGATTGTGTAATTGAGTGTTACTTGAAAAGAGAACATTTGTCATGCTCTCTAAATGAGAAGATGCACCATATATGATGAAATAAATACATTATTTTTTGTCTCTAAACTTTGATCAGTTGATAAGCTTGGGAGGCTTTTATGTAGCATATTTGTTCATGTATGTCAATGCTGGACTTATTTTTCTTAACTTTCTCTTACTTTCAGTACCTTCATCTGCAGATGAACAGGTACACAAGAAGACTTCTTTCAAACCTCTCCAGCCCTTCAATGAAGACAATCAGACTCTCAGTGCAGATTGTGCATATTGTAAACATGAAAGGGGTAAGTAATTTTTGCTTTTTACACAAAGAGAAACAAGGAATAGAACATCAAACATACCAGTCTCATTTATATTTTTTCTGATGTAAACTTTGTGATATTCTGTGAAGTAATTTTTGCTTTGACAATTGTTTTCCTTAAAGAAAAAACAAATTCAAGGCAGTACTGAAACTCTTTCATCGCCATATTGACTTTGACTTCATTCAATAATGATTATCTTCAAACTTTATTCTAATAGGTAACATAGAACGGTGCAGTCCCAGATGTACCCAAACTGCAGCAGAGAGTGAGGAACTACTTGCATCATCTCCACAGTGTGCTGGAAGTGCAACAATGGACGTCGATGATGGTCAACAGGAATCTTCATCCACCTACACTCACTGCAAACTTAGCTGGGGAGGTGACTGGGAGTGGCTTGCAAGATTATTAGGAGTGACTGGTCCAAATGGAAGATACTTCTGTCTCCATTGTTACTGTACTCTGTCTGATTTATGCAAGGGTAAACCACATGCATATCATGTTCTGGATAAATATAAAGACCTCTTCCCAGACACAGTTCCAGCTAGATTTGCAATGAGAACTTTTGAGGATTGTGAAAGACACTCTATGAACTTTGCAAGTGCAGTAAAGGCAAAGGCTTTTGATCACTTTAACTGTGAAGCATTGCCTCTGATAAAAGCCCCAGGCTTTGTAATTGATAGTTTGACAGTAACACCACTTCACCTGTGTCTCGGTGTTGGACTGTTAATATTGAATTTGATTGAATCTATGGCTCTTGACCTTGATAAGACTTTTTTCAGTGAGAATGGTGTACATACAGATGATATGGAATCTTTGGTTGAAAGTAGGAGAAAACTGTCAGAAGAATTATTGTCTTCAGAAAAAGAAACATGTATGCTTGAAGAACAAAGTCGTGAATTAGAGAAAAGTATAAATTGTGTGAAAGAGAAGTATGCAAAGTACTATCAGAAGTCAGGTGGAAAGTTGATTGATAAGTCAACTGAAGGTAAAGAAGCCAGAAAAGAGCAAGCGCTAAAAGAGAATGCATTACTTGAGCAACTAAAAAAAATCCATGTGCAACAATAACAGGTAAAAGAGCAGCATAAAGCAACTGATAAAGCTCTTCAAAGTGTTGTAACTAAACTTGATAATGTAATTGGTCCATTCAAGCAGAAGCTTGATGTGGCTTTGGATAGTTTTAATCTTAAACGATGTGTGTACCATTCTGGAGCTCTTACTGGCCCTGATGTTCGTAAACTCTGTTTGAAACCAAATATCAGGAAGATTCAGAATGTATTCAAGCCGGTCCTTCTCAAAACAGGTTGTGGTGACAAGTTATTTAGTTCCCATGTAATTTCTGTGAAGGTGTGTACTCTCCTCAGTAAATTCAGTCTAGTATATGATCTCATGATGGCAAACAGACCACTTTGCAAACATGAAGTTGAGATCTTGGCCATGAGATGTTCAAGTTTCGGCAACTGGTTTCCTGTTAACTTCCCAAATGTTAATCTATCAAGGAAATTTCATGTGTTGACTGTAGAGGTGGTAAGAAAAGTCAGGAATTTGCAAACTGTTGGCATGGAAACAGAGCAAGCAACTGAAAGTATTCATTGTTACATCAACAAATTAAATAGGATGTATGCAACTGTACAAAATACTGCAAAGCGACATGAGTTACTGGTCAAAACACACAATGTATTCAGCAACCCAGGACTGCCAGATCTTGCCAAAACTCTACCAAAAGGAGCTCAGAGTAAGAGAATGACATAAAACTCAGTTCTGCCAGTGCAGTATGCAAGTAACAGACAATTCATTGTTCATTGTGTTGTTGAGTGCAATGAAGCACTTTATTGTAATAAAAAATGTAAAGTCAAATGTATTGTGTCCTACTTGATGACCACTGTGTTGTGATGTGATTGTGTTGTTGTCATCGGCGTTTTTGATTTTGTTGACGAGTTTGTTTTTGTTTAGTTGTTGTTATGTTCATTAAGTAAATGGCAACTTTTGTAATTTTTAGCTACTATAGACTATAGTCTATAGAAGCTATTGGGATGGGTATCCGTCCGGCGTCCGTCGTCAGTCTGTATGTATGTATGTATGTATGTATGTATGTATGTATGTATGTATGTATGTATGTATGTATGTCCGTTTGTGAGGCGTCCGTCCACTCAAATATCTTGAGAACCGCAGTACTTACTGATTTGATATTTGTTGTGTAGATGAAAAATAGGATTTTGAGAAACTAATTTTTTTAATTTTTTGATATTGTTGAAAATAGGCAAATTAATGCCAAAAAAGGCGTTTTTGGTAAAAAATCTTCTTCTTCATAACCGCTGGTCAGACAGCTTTGTTATTTGGTATACAGGTCCCTAGGGATACCCCAACTTAGATTTGTTAAAATTGTGATAAAATATGCAAAGGTGTATTTTTAAGGAATTTTTTTTTCATTTTTGGTCAAAATTTGACTTACATTGTATGTAATTCTTGTACTGTATAAACCCTATCAATTCACCCAGAAAAAAATAATTAATATGATTTTAAATAATTGAATTAATTGGGAAATCATCAAAGCCAAAATAATTTTAGTGAAGAATTATCAGAAAGTTCAACTTTTTTTGACAGTTCATAGTGAAATGCCTACCATCTTGGAGGATTAAAACATGTAAAGGCAACTTTCCTGAATCCCAACTTTGACATATTCTGAACCGTCATTTATTGTGCCCTGAATGTTATCTAAAAGAAATTGCTCATAATAGTTTGTCATGATAGGGTGGTCAAATAAATAGAGATAGAGAAAGTTCTAATTTCCATTTATGGTTGACTTGGTAAGGATAAAATAAAATTACTCTTTGAGGAAAAAAATAGAGTGGTCAACTAAAAGAGTGGTCAAAGTGATAGGGTTTTTATGGTAAAGCTGGGCTGTAAGATTCCTCATGTGCTATTTATAGCAATTATGCAATCTGTGTAAACAGTGCAATGAAAGTGTTACATGATTCCTTATAATGCTTTTGATGACCTTGAACTTCTTAAGTTTCAAACATTTGTCTCTTCAGTGTGCTTTCTCTGAGTACGTACAGTCTCAACTGATTCAACAGAACTTACTTACAATGTTAATTTGAAAGTGAAATGTGCTTTGTTAATAGGATGGAAATACTGATAAAGATAACCAGCTTAAGATTCTTTATAACCTGACAGATACGTATATGCTGTTTTTTATGACGTAAATCTTGATTTAAGCAAGTCTTGTTTACTTTAATTAGAATGTAATTAACTCTCGTTTATTAGCTACTATAGACTAATATAGTCTATAAAAGCTATTGCGATGGGTATCCGTCCAGCGTGCACCGTCAGTCTGTATGTATGTATGTATGTATGTATGTATGTATGTCCATTTGTTAGGCCTTCGTCCACTCAAATATCTTGACAACTGCAGTACTTACTGATTTGATATTTGTTGTGTGGATAAAATATATGATTTTGAGAAACTAGTTTTATTAATTTTTTGATATTGTTGAAAATATGCAAATTAGCACCCAAAAAGGCGTTTTTGGTAAAAAATCTTCTTCTTCATAACCACTGGTCAGACAGCTTTGTTATTTGGTATACAGGTCCCTAGGGATAACCCAACTTAGATTTGTTAAAATTGTGATGAAATATGCAAATCTGTATTTTTACGGAATCTTTTTTTCCATTTTTGGTGAGGCCATCCTGAAATGAGCTATCAAAGATATCCACCTTCTTCATCAATACATGTGTCACAAAAGGTTATTCTCTACGTAACGCAGCAGAGCTCTGTCAACTGTTGAGTCGCTTGTTTTTTCAAACCGCTGGTCAGACAGCTTTAATATTTGGTTTACAAGTCCCTAGGATGACCTTAGTGAGATAATTTCATACAGTCATGTATCCATGTCTATAGTAGCTTCAGGGACTTTGGCCCTATGTTTAAAATAACTGATAGCAGTGTCAAGTAAACTTGAGAGATCTTCTCTTGTACCCTTCCCGCTACGAACTGTAGATAAATTAGACAGAGAAAGTATTTTAACCCTTAAAGTGCCATAGACTTTCTATGCAATGCAACTGCCAGGCCAAGGACTTTTTGAACCCAACTTCTCAACATGTTATGCTTTTTTTCAGACTGGTGCAGTTCATTTTCTGTGATGAGAAACCCTTACAACCCATTATTATTTCCAAAGCGCAGGATATGAAGAAGCTCTCTATGACAATAAAAAGTTTCAATTTACACATTGAAGGTGTAAAATTGGGGTAAAATGCTCGTTTTTTGTTCAAAATTCACTGAAAATGATAAAAAGTTTCTAAAAATGTATAAAATTCATCAACGGCCTTCAAACTTGAATAGAATTTTCATGTTATCGAAAGACACAAATTCAGGTACACGATTTCAGCATCATGTAACACATACGTAAATAATAAACAAAAACAAACAATTAGTGTCTTTCAAAATAATACAAATGCTTCCTGTGCAAATGCATCTCTACAAAATACAAATAATATTTACATGCAGTACACTCAATGTAGATTGACAGCTACTGTGTATGGAGCAACAGCATGATTGCATTGCCTAAGCATTGTCTTTTACTTGTCTATTGTATTTGTTTGTTTGTTTGTTTGCTTGTTTATATATTTTATTTCTTCTAGTGGAAATGATTTTCCAGGGAAAAATTCAGTGTACATATCCACTTTGTCAACAGTTTACTATCTATCATATGATTTCTTGTTGTTGTTATTTAAAATCTGTCTTCAAAGTTAGAAGAAATCAGTTTGTTCGCCTGTAAACACAAACAATTAATTTGCATACACAGAGACAACAAGGTTCCATATTGTACATGGAGGGGTAACTATTGTGCAACACATGCACACAACTATAGGGCGTTTTCAACTGACTCTGTATAGTTTCAACCGCCAGTATAATTATAATGAAGAGTTGAAGACAAAAACACATTTCACTGACCTTTTTATCGATTAATTTTGGTGTTTGACCCAACTTACATTAGTTTAATTCACCTACGCGTGTGTAACTATCTGTGGCGTATCGAGTCACGGACTCGTATTACCATACAATACTAGTCAATCCGTTCGCCAAGTTTGATCACGTATTTTGACAAGCACGCCACAAAATCCGCCACGAAATGGAATGAAACCACTAAGTATCGAGAAAAAAGTTTCATGTCCGGTTTATTTCAGTTCAAAAAATGCGTAACACGAAGGAAATGTCTCGCAATGTCAACAGTTCAGAACAACTACATTTCATTTACAAACCGGGTCGACTGTCATGGCCGTCTCGCTCCAGGCCGGCCGGAGGTCAAATATCAACAGTTTAAAGGAGCTTATTGGCAGTCCAACGCTTGAAAATCGACAAAATACACTTCAATTTAACCAAATCCTTACAAATTTCTCAATCTTGCATGTTTTGGGCTTCGAAAACCTTATCCTCGGGTTCCATGTCGAGAGTTCGGCATCACACAGTGCCGCCATCTTGGCCGCCGATACGTTCAAAGTTCACTATCGCGATCAATTTGGTCAGCAAATCGCGTCATTTTTCCGTAAAATACTCTAAAAAAAACTGTAAAATCTGTCATTTCTATCACCCAGGGGGCAGTAGCTTGGCATAATATAGTTGTCTTCCATGTCTACGGCATGGTAAAGCTTTTCAAAAAACGTACGTACGTGTTTCGTTCAATGCACTGTGGCCGTATCCGCGTACTGGTGAAACTGCAGACCTGATTAAATATTCATGAAAATCGCTGACCTCTTTTAAAGAAAGTTTGCATAAATTACTGGAATTTCGATTGTTAGGCTGCATGATGTCATTATTTTAGTCCTTATATGGTACTAAACTGGGTTCAAAGGGTCAGGAATACCCTTCTTCTGGCTGAGTTCGGCAATGCATAGCTAAGTTAGGCATAAGCATAGAACGCAACCACTGTCGGTTTATATACCGACGTGGCGCTGAGAGCGAGAATGCCGTGTCAGTTTATAAACCGACGCGGCGCTTTAGGGGTTAAGAAAGTATTTCAGAGGTATCTAGGCAACCCCACGCGTACCATGGAATTTCAGAGAAATAATTACACAAGAAACCTAACAAAATCGCTACTGTCAGGGCTTTAAGTATAAGCTAACACACGCAATCAGCAAATGTAAGCTGGAAAACGTTTGTATATTGAACGGTTTTTTGTCGCAAAAGAGGAAAAATCGATGTGCCCAGAGAAAAATATCATGAATATTAATGAGAATTCGTCGCTTCGGATCATAGGGGTCAAACATCAGAACCTCTGTTGTTGACAACAAAGCTGTCCGTACGATCGTATTGACATGTATACTGGTGGGTAAAACCACGTAAAAAGGGTGTAACAGCCGAAATAAGCTTTCAAAAAGGGGAGAATTCGTTAAAATGGTGTCATTTTGATGCATCCACGCAATCGAGGGCGTGTTAATTACGATGAACGATGACATGAATCATGACAGTATGTGTGCTGGCCTCGACAGTCACCGCCAACACGGCAGTGAATGCCACTGCTCAAAACGTAAACATACCAACTTCAACAATGAAAATGATCAAAAAAAAGCATGTATACTGAAGGATTTATCATCATTTTGACGTAAAATATGATTGTTGTCATTATCAAGACCGTTAAAATTTGAATATTTAATGAGCAAGTGAAAAATTCCGAAATCTTCGGACTTCCGCGTTCGTTTTCGATCGGACTTGCGTTGTAAGTGTATCTGAACTTTGCCCTTCCCTTTGAGAGTGCTGATTGGTTGATTAATGATAGGGCTGTGAAGGTTGTAGTGTGTGGGTTTGTTGTTTTCCGCATGGTTTGAATATTTACCGTTGGTGGCGCGTTTTCTGAATATTTCCCACTGTCCATTGTGTGTAAATAGAGGTCACAGAGTTCATGCGCGATCGATTAGATTGTCAAGCGCTCAATGGCATTGCACGCTCGTGTGCACTGCATAGCATGTAAATGAACTGAACCCAGTACAACACAGCATGCAAATGAGCTGAGCCCAGCACAGCATGCAAATGAGCTTAACCCAGCATCACACAGCATGCAAATGAGCTGAACATAGCACAGCATGCAAATGAGCTTAACCCAGCACCACACAGCATGCAAATGAGCTTAACCCTTTCACCACCATGGTTTGACCCAAATCCATTGTTTTCTATGGTAAAGTTGGACCTGTACACAGGGAACTGGGGGTGAAAGGGTTAACCTAGGATAGCACAGCATGCAAATGAGCTGAACCCAGTGTAGCACAGCATTTAAATGAGCTAAACAAGGGGCAACATAGCATGCAAATTGAGTTTAGCTTAGGGTAGCATAGTATGTAAATGAGCTGAACCCATAGCAGTAACACATGCAGATGACATTTGCTACGCACAACACAACACAACACAGCACACCATGTCAACAACTGTAGAACAGGACACAGTATCATGGAACTAAATGAATGCTAGGGATACAGAAAATTATAGAAAAGTAACAGGTCATGGACAGCATGTCCTACAAGATGAATTATGTAAATGAGCTGTCTTATGCAAAACAGAACATGTAAATCACCCAAGGCATGTTCCTGAGCTGAATCAAGGCAGCAAGAAATACAAATACCCCATGCAGAATATAGCTTAAATGGTTGCCCCCTTGATGAGCTGGAGCAGTTATGCACGACATGGAAAAAAGTGCCTTGGCACAGCAGTAGCACCAGCACAAATGAAAGAGAAATTCTATTGAAACACAAGTGCTAACAAAGCAGACATGTTAGGGATGAAGTCTTTGCAGAACAAGGGAAGTGGGTTAGCAAAATATAGGATCATATCTTAGTGGTTTACTCTTAATGTTGATAATGTGCAACTTAAATTACACGTCACTGCATGGAAAGTCAAAGTTTTCAGTTTGGAAATTTTCTGTTTGTTGTTGTCCTTTAACAATTTCTTTTCCTTTTTAATGTATGGTGGGACAGTGTTAGAGGTGTTCGACACCTGTTTGTCTTTACCATTTACTGGCTACTAGTTTAATTTTGACATCCTATAAAGTTTTTTTCTTGCAGTATAGTTGTTTTATAATTTATGTCTCTTTTCCATCTTCCACATGTAATCTATGTATGCCAGTGAAGAAGTATACTAAATAAAAACAATTAAAATCAAGTGCCATACTTATCCATTATCTATATGAATGATAAAGTTCATAGGGGAATTCAGAGACTGAACCCCAAACCATTTCAGGCATTTTATTTCTGTAAGTTTAAAAAGCAAACCATTTTTTTACCTTGAGTTGGTTTCTCTGTGGGTTCTGGTTCCTTTGTGGGCAGCGGGGTGGCAATAGTGGAGTAGTTTCTGTGGTATACGTGGATGTCGTTGGGTTTTTTGAAACGACCTTCTCCAATGGATTGACCGTTTTGCCCAGTGAGCTTCTCAGCCGTAGAGATGTGTTTTGCATTCCAGTCCGTCCAGTACAGAGTTTTCCCTTCGAGTGTCAAACCGAATGGGTGTGACTTATCACCGAGGTCAAGGAGTTGTCTGCGATCTGTACCATTCAGGTTGCTCATTTCAATCTTATCCATATGGGCATCACACCAGTACAACTTTTTGTCTGTAACAAGACAAAGCGAACATCAAAATCACTGTGACCGCAGCACTGTATCTTTGTACACGTTTTTTCACATCTCATTATGATTCCACGAGTCCTTGGCCTTGAAATTATAGGCAGATTGTGCGAAATTGAATAAGAAAAATTATCTCATGTCCATTGCCAATTTGAGCACACATGCTCTGAAGGGGTGGGGTCATACTGATTTCTTTGATTCAAGAGTCAACATAGGGCAGGCCACACATCCCTACACTGTGCCAGCCACATGCTTACTGAGTTTACAAGTATCTGCATGTATGTTCACTCGCCTCCACAAAAGGAGTATCACTGACAAACTTTTGACAATCAGTGTCTCATTTAAAGGCCGAGCCTCCCTTTAAAAGGACGCGAAGCTATGGCGGCGTTCATTGTGTAAGTGGACACCAAACAGGCAACATACAGGCACACGCTCCAGAAAATGCTACTTTTAGTTTTCCCCGACCACAAAAACGCGGACAGACTGCCAAGCGGTCCGCGCGATTTTGCTGCCGATCAAACTCTGTGATTATATTCTCAGTCTAACGCGAAGACAATTTTTTAGGAAATTCGAGTGTTTGTGGTGGGGGATCAATGACCGTTGGCGATTTGAACCGACCGTCAATCAAACGCTAGTATAAACTCTGTTTGCAGGATTAGCAAAAGGTGACAAAAGGTTGAGAGCAGTTTGTGTAATTAATGTTATAGAAATCAAACATCATACTGGCCAAGTTTTTGACTGGGAGCAGAACTCCACTAATGCGAGAACCTGGGATTGAAAAGTGCAGCCTTAAGGAAGAATGTGTCTCATGGACAGATGTTTAAACTCTCAAACTTTTACAATTCTTTTCCAATCTACCACTTGTGGAGTGTCATTTTAAAGCTCTTGGTGTAAGAAAAATTTTCATTATCTTATTTTTTCAAAATTCAAAAATATTATTTTTCTCCGCAGAATTAACACGGATGGTGGCCATTTTGAATTTCAAATATTGGTAAATCTTGGGGACATTATTACTCTGGTACCAAAATTTGCACAGTGACCCCGATTTTTATCCTTCATTTTGAAAGAGAATGGTTGAAAGATTCCTTCCTTGTGGAAATTTAGGCAAAAGTGGTAGTCTTTCTCTTTCGAGGTGCATACTACCTTTAATGTAAACTTCTCACGAAACGTCACTTGTTTTCTATAAAATTCATAAGATCAACACATACATGCAATATAAAATATACGCTACTGATATTAAAACCAACTGTTTAATAAGATATTATTCCCTAATATTTTTCTTCGTTCAGCTCGGAAAATACGAGTGACGTAATGACCGTGTCATCCCGAGTCTCCGACTCGTGGTGACATGGTCATTACGTCACGAGTATTTTCCGAGCTGAACGAAGAAAAATATTAGGGAATAATATACTTATCACATGCACAAGCCAAGAATTCGTTATTTTTTGCAAAATAAAATAAGTTTTCCATGACGACTCCGCGTTTAAACTTTTGAACTACTTTAGGAATAAATATCAGTACGCCGTGCACAAGTTGTCAATCATTTCCAGTCGTCCGTCGTGTGCGTTAGCGCTCACGTTTGTTCGTGTGTGGAGCAAATGACATTGACAGCTCTAGGTCTACACGTAGGCTACCTTCCGCAAAGTTATACTAAAGATAGCATAGTCCTAGAAATTTATCACAGACAAAGATACGCTATTTTTCGGGAACAAATATCGACTGAATCTCGACGGCGCGAACACTGTAAACGTTGCGCCTGACCCTGTTTGCCCTGCCAGTATACGCGACCAGCTTCGAGTTCGTTGTTTCCGCAAATTATTCACTTAATTCCTTCGGAATATACAGGTGGTACACTCTTGTGTTTACATTGTTTGGATTAGTAATGTCGTAGTCTGTGAAAATAGCGATTTCATTACATGACTTTTGATTGTGGGAGAAACATCGGCCGCCATGTTGTTTGTTTACATGTTTACGAGCACACCGAAGATCGACAAAAAAAAGGTCCGACGCACCAAAATTGATGACATAGACGCCGGTTGTCGTGACGTAGAACGACCAGAGAATAAATCCCGTATTTTTTGTTCAGAGACGACAAACTTGGCTTGTGCATGTGATAATTGATGTTACACAGAGACAACGTAACTTGAACAGTTATTGGCTCTAACACGACTGAAGATCAGTTGACATAAAGAAATTTTATTTGAATTGTTAGTAACCTAGGGAGTCCACTCACATCATCATTCATTATTTAGAGCCCCTAAGAAAATCCGTTTTAGTTGACAATTAAAGGTATTTGCACTAATCTTCAGTTGTCCCTTGGTTCCCAACTGAGCCCATTCCTGATGATGCCACACTCTTATGTCGACATGCAAAAAAGTTTGTAAGGACATTTCTGGAAATTACAGTTGATTGAAATGGTGCTTTGAAACCACAAATATTAACCGTAAAAGCCGTAATTTTTTCCCACCAAAATTTTAGTACAATATTTTACCAGTTTTTGCATATTTTTCTGTCAATTTTTGAATAATGTTGGACTAAACAGACATTGTGTTGCCACATGTAGGTGAAAACTTAAAATCATATATATTTGATAAGGAGTAATTTTGTTTTCGCATAAAAATTTTTAAAAATCTTCGACAGACTTGTCTGTGGAAGCACAAAGTTTCCTTTTTTGGTGAATTTCTGAAAAAAAATAGGTTTGAAACAAAGTCACCACATTTTGAATTTGAAAGATTACAAGGGTGTCTGTCTCTGAATGATCAAACATGCGAAAAAATATATTTCAATCATCGACAAAACATACTGGAATTTTTTTTACTCACATGGATTTCTACGAGCATGATCTGAAACAGATGCAATGTTATATATAGCGACTGCAACAAATTATGGGGTGTTGGATTCTAGCCCTGGAAATCTGGATTAGTGGTGTAACTTACCCTTCTGATCTATCACCAGACCATTAGGCCAGGATAACTCTCCTTGAGCAATCTTTTCTCTGCCTGATCCATCAAGTTTAGCTCGGTTTATGCTGGCTCCATTGGGGCTCCAGTCTGTCCAATACATGCGTCTTGAAAAACAAAACAAAACAAAACAAAACAGAGATGTGTTGAAAAGTCGTAGACATGCTTGTAATATTGTTGCGAGCTGACAGCATGACATTTTAAAAGGTGTCACTGACAACAACAGCCCTGAGTTGAGCTGGCTTCCGTCATAGGACTGATACAACAACTAAACTTGCCAGATCAAAGATCATGATGGAAAGTGAAAACAAACTCTCAATGAAACGCTGAGGACCACTCACCTGTCAGCAGTATCGATCATAATTGCCCTTGGCTTGTCCAGACCACTACTGATCACCGTTTGTCGTCCAGTTCCGTTCAGGTTTGCTCTCTCGATTTTTTGAGGACTACCAGCATCTGTCCAGTAGACGTGTCGGTTCACTATATCAAGGGCCAGACCATCAGGCACTGATGATAAAGACAAAGTCAGAAAACTTGTTTTTTGGATTGAATAGTGTGGACTAACACTGAGACTAACATTGAAATGCAAGTGTCTATGTTATGTCACTGTGATGTCTGACTGATTAAGTACCTTATGAAGGCTACCTACTGAAACACATGTAAATAATGTCTGAGGGACAGCTAATAGAGGTTGCTCATAGAAGAGCGCCCTCACCGACCACTTATGCTGAAAATTCATAAAGGAAGAAACGGGCCTGAGCAAAGATTGACACTTTCACGCTACAGTTCTGAATGGATAGCCCTTTGACACGACAGAGTCCCTAAATTTGCTGCTTGTCCTTCTAACTTCCCCTTGTTCTGCAAATACTTCAGACTATCCATTGAAAACTGGAGGACTGAACCAAATAATGGGTGTGACACGGGTTCACAGCGACTTTGTTAGGATTACCATAACCAATTTAATCTTAAAGCCTACAAGATGGACACTGCTCATTCGAAACCTAGGTAACTTCTTTTCACACGACTCTCACCTTCAACATTGTCAGCTATTATTTCTTTGCCTGATCCATCAATATTTGCCCTGTGTATTCTTCTCTGGTTGGCATCAGTCCAATACAGTTTGTTCTCCACAAAATCAAAGTCGATGGCCACCGGGTTGACCACTTCAGGGATGGGCAACGGAATGAATTTGTAAGTCCCGTCTTGAATGAAGTCAATGAGTACGATTTGTCCGGTGTCGGCTACCAGCAGAAAGTGATCCAATGTAGAGTCTGTTGTGTTGTAAGATAACAGACAAGATCAAATAATTTAAAATTACATGGGCTACGTATTAAACTTTATCCTGCCATATTCATATGTCACCATGTGAATCAGGTCAACTGGGTTAAAAACCACTGAGGCATAACATATCTAACATGTTGTATTTTACAGTAACGGCACCAATGATTTTGACGATGAGATACAGCTGGATATTGATACACTACCTAATTAGGTTTGTCAGTTTGCTCTCAAATTTACCCTTTAGTGGTCAACTTTTACAACTTTGCGCCAACATCAGACAGACTAAAACAGCAGGTGACGCAGCAAGATGTCTGTAAACTAATTTACTATGTAGTATTTTATATCTTTACAGCAGCTATCAGTTTCAATGGTGACACACACAGAGACTGGTTGCCAAGTTTTACAAGCAGTTCAAATTCACGGAGAGGTGGTAAAAGAACGACCTTACTGCAAATTTAGACTCAGAGGACAGTGTTCTTTGTAGTTGAATATCAATAAAGTTCATGACTTCTAACAAAATCTAAAACTAACAACACAAATCGATCTGCTTGTAAAACTTGGCAACCAGTCTCTGTGTGTGTCACCATTGAAACTGATAGCTGCTGTAAAGATATAAACATACTACATAGTAAATTAGTTTACAGACATCTTGCTGCGTCACCTGCTGTTTTAGTCTGTCTGATGTTGGCGCAAAGTTGTAAAAGTTGACCACTAAAAGGGTAAATTTGAGAGCAAACTGACAAACCTAATTAGGTAGTGTATCAATATCCAGCTGTATCTCATCGTCAAAATCATTGGTGCCGTTACTGTAACAAAAAAACCTTGAACATTTGAAAGCTCCTGAAAAAATAGATTTGGAAAACATGAGTTTTGCTGACTAAACAAACCCCTATAACATATTGTGCCAAGGAGGTGAGATGACATCGTACATATATTGCTTTTTACCGACTTTGCAGATGGGGAAGTGATGGGCCTGGTAGGATTTGGGTTCATTAAACTACTTGTCACAGGTTAGATGATCATTTCACAGATGTGAAGACAGAACAACTCTGCTGCTGTAATAGCATATAGACAAAGGACAAAATTCACCTATACACAGTGTGTGGAACTGAAATTATAACCATATATAACCATGTGGGTAAACAAGGATTATATATATATATATATATATATATATATATATATATATATATATATATATATATATATATATATATATATATATATATATATATATATAATATATATATATATATATATATATATATATATATATATGGAAGACCTCCCACACAGACAGACACAGTCCCATTATGTGGAAGATTTCAAGTGCTTGAAGGAGGATCTGGCTTCTAACAGATGAGTATTTGTCCCAACTACGCTGTTGAAAATTCTCATACACATTATTGTGACTAACCTAATGCACAGAGTTTGTCAAGGTCTGTTTCGTTACTCCAGAAGCCATCCCTCTGGCACTTTAAGAGCTGATCAGTGTTTGGTTTGAAGTACTCATTGCAAACAAATTTACAAGACTTTCCAGCTGTATTCTCACAATCGTCTACAACTCTACCATGGACGAATGATGTTGGACATCGCAAAACTAAAGAGAGGAAAAAAATACAAGGAAGTATATATGTTAAGGAAAATCATGGTATTAAACTGTACTCATCAGTCTTTACTCAAGTAATTTACTTTTATGAATTTTTTCAAAATGGTGTCATTGTAAAGTGCATTGAGATTTTTCTGAACAATGCAATACCCTGTATGATAAAAGATAACTTACTTACCAGTTATGGTAGTTCACTCTCAAAAGTGAGAGACTTAAAACATTTGGTAAAACTTTCGTCAATGAAACTTTCAACCTTTTTTTGACTAAATCTAGAAACATAGGGCCAAAGTCCCTGAAGCTACTATAGACATAGATACAAAATTAAGTATTTCCTGACTGTATGAAATTATCTCACTAAGGTCATCCTGGGGACCTGTAAACCAAATATTAAAGCTGTCTGACCAGTGGTTTTGAAAAAACAAGCGACCCAACAGTTGACAGAGCTCTGCTGTGTTATGTAGAGAATAACTTTTTGTGACACATGTATTGATGAAGAAGGTGGATATCTTTGATAGCTCATTTCAGGATGGCCTGACCAAAAATGGCAAAATTAGCTGCAAAAATACAAAATTGATGATTTCATCATAATTTCAATATATTACATTAAGATAAAGCCTAGGAACCTGCATACCAAATATCAAAGCTATCAGATGAGTAACTTTTGAGAAACAAACATTTTGACCAAAAATGGCAAAAATTAACCTAAAAATACAAAAATTAAAGATTTCATCAAATTTCAATATATCACACTAAGACAACCCCTAGGAACCTGTATACCAAATATCAAAGGCATCAGACAAGTAGCTTTTGAGAAAGAAATATTTTGACCAAAAATGGCAAAAATTGCACCAAAATTACAAAATTGCAGATTTCGTCATATATTCCATATGTCATATTTAGTTCATCTGTAGGAACCTGTTTACCAAATATCAAAACTGTCAGATGAGCAGTTTTGATGAAATAGAGTTTTGACCAAAAATGACAAAAAAATTCCTTAAAAATACAGATTTCCATATTTCATCACAATTTGAACAAATCCGAGTTGTGTTATCCCTAGGGACCTGTATACCAAATAACAAAGCTGGCTGACCAGCGGTTATGAAGAAGAAGATTTTTTACCAAAAACACCTTTTTTGGCACTAATTTGCATATTTTCAACAATTTCAAAAAAATAAAAAAATAGGTTTCTCAAAATCATATTTTTCATCTACACAACAAATATCAAATCAGTAAGTACTGCGGTTCTCAAGATATTTGAGTGGACGGACATCTCACAAATGGACATACATACATACATACATACATACAGACTGACGGCGGACGCCGGACGGATACCCATCCCAATAGCTTCTACAGACTATAGTCTATAGTAGCTAATAAAAATTGGGGGTAATCGTGCAATGGTTGGGACAAGACAAACAAATTACCTAGCATTTACTGATATCGGAAATTCAAAATGGCCATCATCATTGTGTTAACTATGTGGAGGAAAAAATAAAATTCTTGATTTGACAAACTAAGACAGTGAAAACTTTCATTACTCCAAAGCTTCAAAATGAGCCCAAACAAGGGGTAGATCAACAAGGCATTGTAAAAATTTGACAGTCTAGTCAGAAATATGCCTCCCCAAGGCGCATTCATTCTATCTAACAGTTCTACTTACCTGAGTCACACTGCTGGCTGACACGGTTTCCCTCCGCTTGGCACACACACTCAGCACCATGAGGAGTTGGCAAACACAGCTGAGAGCAACCACCATTGTCCAGATCACAAACACCTGGTGGAAAGACACGAATGAACTAATTACAACAAATAGGACCAGGTTTAAAATGAAAAGTTAGGTCTGAGAAAATGATATCCAATGGTGTTCGGCTGACCACAGCTCATACAAACAGTGTCATTTTCTTTGAAATTGTTATAGTCCATGTCATGTTAAAACTGGGAATTTAATGATGCTTCTGCCTTATTCCACGTGTTAACATTGTTGATAGTGTGGTTGATAAGTTTTTAAGTGTGGTCAAAAAAATCAACAGACACACAAGATTGACATACATACATACCGGTACATACATACATACATACATACATAGACATGTATACATACATACATGTATAATGTATACATAAATGTATACATACATACGTACATACATACATACATGTATACTGTATACATACATACATGTATACATAGATACATAGATACATACATACATACATAGGATACATAGCATATATCGTCAAAAATGTACATAAACATAAGCACGCACGCACACACACACACACACACACACACACACACACACACACACACACACACTATAACAGATGCTAGACCTAACACGTTTATTTGAAATAAAAGGAGATAAAACATTTTAAGTTTCTTGATGAAGCCTAAGTTTTGTTACCAGTGTCAGTAGGTTGAAGACTCTTGTCATAAAACTTGAGAGCATCAAGACCATCAACTCCCAGGGAACGTGTATGTTTCTTCTCTTCCTTGTTGAGAATGACGATCCACTCGTTATTTCGTTCCGCTACATAGAAGAAATCCTGGGGGGTGGGCAGAGTGACAGCCAAACAAAAGAAAACACACCGTTAAAATGTGGTCACTTTTTTTAGAAAAATACCGCAATTATACGGTGTCGCTCACATTTGATCAGAATTGGTACATACCAGTATGGGTACGAAAGATCAACAATAAATGTTGTTTCTGTCTGTTCAGTGCAGGAAAATGCTACGTTGATGTTATGACAATGACTTCTGCACAGTACAACCAGAAAAACAACAAGAATGACAGAAGTTTGACATACTGCTACAGTGAAATTGATGTTTTGATCAAAAAAAGGGCAAAAATTGTGCTAAAACAACAAATATTGAAATTTCACCACATTTTTTGCAAACAGCTTCTCAGCTTGTCATAACATGATCTGCAACATTTAATTTCGCGAAATCTAACAGCAATATAAATCACTGGGCCATAAGTAGTTACAGCATGCAATCTTATTTGCGTTAGTGATATGGATGTACATTGTATCCTCAGACAGCGTCGAACTAAAAAAATTATAAATCTGAAAATTTACTTTGTAAAAAAAATTAGCATAGCTTTTCTCATTTGGAAAATTTTTTTTTTTTGAAATTTACAGTTGTCAAAAAAAATGTTCACAATTTCATTGTGACCACCCCCTCCCATGATCTAATGGTCCGTCCCTTAGTTTGAGCAGGTCTGTTAATATGTAACAGTCCATAACACATGACAGGAAATGACTACAGGTCAGTGGAGTATCCTGTTTCAGCCATTGGCATGCGACCACTCATGAACATTTGCAGAATTTCCCTTTTTCTTACCTCATTTGCACATTTTTGACACTGATGTGTTCATTTGAACAAATTCACATCTCAACCCCTACATCTACCTGTACACCAATACTGAGACGGTAGCTTTGGCGGTATGGGCGCCTTTGTGTGTAACGGACATACATCCGCACATACCCACAAATATACAGACATAGACGCCACTCAGACTCATCATATAAGCTCTTTTTGGTATTTATATATAAAACCAAATATGAGCTAAAAATTGCTACAATTCCAGTTGTTTACGACAATTCATCTGTTCTCCCTCTTTACAAAAACTAATTGATCACACTGGTACTTGTTTCAGTTTTAACTGCTAACATACCGGTAAGTTCCTCTAGAGAGTCAATTTTGATAGAATCTTTACATATTGCGGCTATTTTTCTAGTAGCCCATTTCACACTCATTACTGAAATATGCATGGCAAGTTGAGAGATGTATTAAAGGCGGAGCCTCCCTTTTAAAGGTCGCAATGCTATGGCGGCGTTCATTGTGTAAGTGGACACCAAACAGGCAACACGCAGGTACATGCTCCTGAAAATGCCACTTTTTAGTTTTTTCCCACTGCAAAAATTTAGACAGACTGCCATGTGGCCAGCGCAAAGTTGCTGCCGATCGAACTCTGTTATATTAAAATTCTATCGCCCTTGGAAAACGATTTTTTAGGAGATTTGAGCGTTGGTGGTGGTGAATCAATGACCGTTGGCGATTTGAACCGACTGTCAATTAAACGCCTGTATAAACTCTGTTTGCAGGATTAGCAAAAGGTGACAAAAGGTTGAGATCAGTTTGTGTAATTAATGTTATAGAATCAAACATCGTACTGGTCAGGTATTTGACTGGGAGAAGAACTCCGCGAATGCGAAAAACTGGGATTGAAAATTGCGGCTTTAAGGCCATGCAAACAAGCATATATATAACAATGTACTTCAGTGATGTGATGTCTTGATTACATATTACATCATCTAACTCTTTATTCACTTAAATCAATGTTAGCAATCTTTTATGTACAGACAATTGAAGGCCGATGAGTGGATAACATATCAAACCAAAGGGAATTTGCAGAATGCTAGAGACAGTTTGATGAAAAGTTTTGGCTTCACCGTCCATTAAATTTGACTCAATTTGTGTACAATAACCCCCCTCAGTGAGGCAGGGGATAAACTCCTTTCACCAGTTGTGAACTATGACCCCTCAGTGACGATGAGGATAAACTCCCTTTACCAGTTGTGAACTATGACCCCTCAGTGAGGAAGAGGATAAACTCCCTTTACCAATTGTTAACTATGACCCCTCAGTGAGGCAGGGATAAACTCCTTTCACCAGTTGTGAACTATGACCCCTCAGTGACGATGAGGATAAACTCCCTTTACCAGTTGTGAACTATGACCCCTCAGTGAGGAAGAGAATAAACTCCCTTTACCAGTTGTGAACTATGACCCCTCAGTGACGATGAGGATAAACTCCCTTTACCAGTTGTGAACTATGACCCCTCAGTGAGGAAGAGGATAAACTCCCTTTACCAGTTGTGAACTATGACCCCTCAGTGAGGCAGGGGATAAACTCCTTCCACCAGTTGTGAACTATGACCCCTCAGAGAGGAAGGGGATAAACTCCTTTCACCAGTTGTGAACTATGACCCCTCAATGAGGATGAGGACAAACTCCCTTTACCAATTGTTAACTATGACCCCTCAGTGAGGAAGAGAATAAACTCCCTTTACCAGTTGTGAACAATGACCCCTCAGTGAGGAAGAGGATAAACTCCCTTTACCAATTGTGAACTATGACCCCTCAGTGAGGATGAGGATAAACTCCCTTTACCAATTGTTAACTATGACCCCTCAGTGAGGAAGAGGATAAACTCCCTTTACCAGTTGTGAACTATGACCCCTCAGTGAGGAAGAGGATAAACTCCCTTTACCAGTTGTGAACTATGACCCCTCAGTGAGGAAGAGGATAAACTCCCTTTACCAGTTGTGAACTATGACCCCTCAGTGAGGAAGAGGATAAACTCCCTTTACCAATTGTGAACTATGACCCCTCAGTGAGGAAGAGGATAAACTCCCTTTACCAATTGTGAACTATGACCCCTCAGTGAGGAAGAGGATAAACTCCCTTTACCAGTTGTGAACTATGACCCCTCAATGAGGAAGAGGATAAACTCCCTTTACCAGTTGTGAACTATGACCCCTCAGTGAGGAAGAGGATAAACTCCCTTTACCAGTTGTGAACTATGACCCCTCAATGAGGAAGAGGATAAACTCCCTTTACCAGTTGTGAATTATGACCCCTCAGTGAGGAAGAGGATAAACTCCCTTTACCAGTTGTGAACTATGACCCCTCAGTGAGGAAGAGGATAAACTCCCTTTACCAGTTGTGAACTATGACCCCTCAGTGAGGAAGAGGATAAACTCCCTTTACCAGTTGTGAACTATGACCCCTCAGTGAGGAAGAGGATAAACTCCCTTTACCAGTTGTGAACTATGACCCCTCAATGAGGAAGAGGATAACTCCCTTTACCAATTGTTAACTATAACCCTCAGTGAGGAAGAGGATAAACTCCCTTTACCAGTTGTGAACTATGACCCCTCAGTGAGGAAGAGGATAAACTCCCTTTACCAGTTGTGAACTATGACCCCTCAGTGAGGAAGAGGATAAACTCCCCTTTACCAGTTGTGAACTATGACCCCTCAGTGAGGAAGAGGATAAACTCCCTTTACAATTGTGAACTATGACCCTCAGTGAGGAAGAGGATAAAGTCCCTTTACCAATTGTGAACTATGACCCCTAAGTGAGGAAGAGGATAAACTCCCTTTACCAGTTGTGAACTATGACCCCTCAGTGAGGAAGAGGATAAACTCCCTTTACCAGTTGTGAACTATGACCCCTCAGTGAGGAAGAGGATAAACTCCCTTTACCAATTGTTAACTATGACTCCTCAGTGAGGAAGAGGATAAACTCCCTTTACCAGTTGTGAACTATGACCCCTCAGTGAGGAAGAGGATAAACTCCCTTTACCAATTGTGAACTATGACCCTAAGTGAGGAAGAGGATAAACTCCTTTCACCAGTTGTGAACTATGACCCTCAATGAGGATGAGGATAAACTCCCTTACCAATTGTTAACTATGACCCCTCAGTGAGGAAGAGGATAAACTCCTTCACCAGTTGTGAACTATGACCCCTCAGTGAGGAAGAGGATAAACTCCCTTTACCAGTTGTGAACTATGACCCTCAGTGAGGAAGAGGATAAACTCCCTTTACCAGTTGTGAACTATGACCCCTCAGTGAGGAAGAGGATAAACTCCCTTTACCAGTTGTGAACTATGACCCTCAATGAGGAAGAGGATAAACTCCTTTCACCAGTTGTGAACTATGACCCCTCAGTGAGGAAGAGGATAAACTCCTTTCACCAGTTGTGAACTATGACCCCTCAATGAGGAAGAGGATATACTCCTTTCATGACCCCTCAGTGAGGAAGAGGATAAACTCCCTTCACCAGTTGTGAATTATGACCCCTCAGTGAGGAAGAGGATAAACTCCCTTTACCAGTTGTGAACTTTGACCCCTCAATGAGGAAGAGGATAAACTCCTTTCATGACCCCTCAGTGAGGAAGAGGATAAACTCCCTTTACCAGTTGTGAACTATGACCCCTCAGTGACGATGAGGATAAACTCCCTTTACCAGTTGTGAACTATGACCCCTCAGTGAGGAAGAGGATAACTCCCTTCACCAGTTGTGAATTATGACCCCTCAATGAGGAAGAGGATAAACTCCTTTCACCAGTTGTGAACTATGACCCCTCAATGAGGAAGAGGATAAACTCCTTTCACCAGTTGTGAACTATGACCCTCAATGAGGAAGAGGATAAACTCCTTTCACCAGTTGTGAACTATGACCCCTCAATGAGGAAGAGGATAAACTCCCTTTACCAGTTGTGAACTATGACCCCTCAGTGACGATGAGGATAAACTCCCTTTACCAGTTGTGAACTATGACCCCTCAGTGAGGAAGAGGATAAACTCCTTTCACCAGTTGTGAACTATGACCCCTCAGTGAGGAAGGGGATAAACTCTCTTTACCAGTTGTGAACTATGACCCCTCAGTGAGGAAGAGGATAAACTCCCTTTACCAGTTGTGAACTATGACCCCTCAATGAGGAAGAGGATAAACTCCTTTACCAGTTGTGAACTATGACCCCTCAGTGAGGAAGAGGATAAACTCCCTTTACCAATTGTTAACTGTGACCCCTCACTGAGGAAGAGGATAAAATCTTTTACCAGTTGTGAACTATAACCCCTCAGTGAGGATGAGGATAAACTCCCTTTACCAATTGTTAACTATGACCCCTAAGTGAGGAAGAGGATAAACTCCCTTTACAAATTGTGAACTATGACCCCTCAGTGAGGAAGAGGATAAACTCTTTTACCTGGTAAGAAGTGATTCCACGATACAAGTGATCTGTTTGGCTATTCAGGAGTGGCCGTCTACCTTCACCTGTCAGTGAGATAGATTCTACGGTACCTGTTCCAATGTCAGACCAGTACAACCTGCGCAATATGAAAACATTCAATGCTTTTATTGATCACCACAAAAAATGTAATGTGACACTAGATTACAATCCTCAGAGAATCTTAAAACTGGATCAAGTTAGCTCTGCTAACATATTGGTCAGTTTCTGTATGCATCTGTGAACTTTCATTAAAGGGACAAAGTCAGCCATTTTTCATGAATTTTGTTTGATGCGAGATACTACTTATAATGTTTGACATGTCGAGAGTTACTGAATGAATGGGTGACCATGCATATTTGACCCCGGTTTAAGAAACAATAAACGAAACCATGGCGAAAATGAATTAATGGTCATGACCATTAATTCATTTTCGCCATGGTTTTTATGTTTCATGTCTAAAACCGGGGTTGAATATATGCATGATCACCCATTCATTATCTTTCAACATGTCAAACAGTATAAGTAGTATCTTGTATCAAACAAAGTTCATGAAAAATGGCCGACTTTGTCCCTTTAACGAGACAAAAACTTCATAAAACACTATTCACGTTACCACTATGACTCCTGTAATACCTGGTATCTTTATGGCTGTCTATGTAACAGCTGGTAATATACTGCAAACATATCATTTTAAAATGATCTTTTTCAAATTTGATTTCGTTCTTTCTTTTTCTTATTCTTTACTTGGGTGACTGAAGTACAAGGCAGGCTTACTTGTCATTGGCAAAGTCAATGGTCAAAGCAACTGGTTGAATAATGTTGGCTTGGACAAGGACGTCAGGGTTTCTGCCAGACATGTCGATTCTCTCAATGCGCGGATTTGCACCAGATTCAGCCCAGTACAGAACACTGAAAAGAGATTATTCATTTAGATTGATTTGTTGGTCATTCTCAGCGGGATACACTGTAATGTAAAGTACACAGAGAGACACTGTTATTGGACTTCAAAGAGTATGGCCACGAAAGGAATACTGTCCTGAATGAACTGACATAGAGCAGGTGCACAAATCATGCAATATTGCAACTAATGTGAACAAGCACAGACATATACACAGACAATACACACACAGACACATACACACTGGGAGAGAACAAGAGAAAAAGAGTGGAAACTGAAAGACAGACAAGACATACAGACAGACAGACAGACACATACACACTGGGAGAGAACAAGAGAGAAAGAGTGGAAACTGAAAGACAGACAAGACATACAGACAGACAGACAGACACATACACACTGGGAGAGAACAAGAGAGAAAGAGTGGAAACTGAAAGACAGACAAGACATACAGACAGACAGACAGACACATACACACTGGGAGAGAACAAGAGATAAAGAGTGGAAACTGAAAGACAGACAAGACATACAGACACACACACACACCCTAGGACCCCTCTACACACATGGAGACATCACACTACACTGAATCACTGTCATAACACCATCAAAACAACTGTATTTATAACTATTACCCTTTCTTGGGATAGGTTACTACAGCCATGGGCTTGTCAATGCTATCTCCTTCAAGGACGACAAACTGGTAGTCCCCATTCAGTTTGGCAACACTGATGTGTTTTTCTGCAATGTCTGTCCAGAATATGTTATTGGATAACCAGTCCACAGCAATCCCTGGAAACAGAATGGCAGGAATGGTTGGTACAATATTCTATGAATTATGATTTTCCATATGCAAATATTTGTTGACACATCCTTAACCCTTTGAGTGGTGTAATTTTTTCTCACCAAAATTTGAGTGCTACATTTTACCAATTTTTATGAAATTTGCGGTATTTTTTTGATAATTTTGGACCGAATAGACGTAAAATTTCATTGTCTACAGTTTCTTATCAAAATTTGGGCAAAAATCTGAAAAAAAATTGACTGGGTTACATTTTCTAAAGGCAACAAAGATTGACTTTGGCACTCAAAGGGTTGAACTCTTACTCACACAACTATCCATGTTTCATTGTTATGTAAATGGTACATTTGTGAAGACACACACTTTTCAACATTTTATGGTGACGACTGCAATCTTTGCTTTCTTTGGAAGAAATAATCTAACAATTCCCTTTTGTAATCAAGAGTATTGGGCAGAGATCACTGTTCAAATTTTTGAATTTGAGAAGAACATATTTGATACTTTAAATTCAAAAAGATTATACCTGAAGAAATTCAATCTTAACGTTTTCCGAGACAAAAAATAGGAACTAAACTCTCCCTGGAAGCTTTACAGTAGAATGCACACTTGGGACAGATATTTGGATTCTCTGATTGTTACAACATTATTTTGGTGTACCCGTTAAATATGGAAGGTCATTTTAAAGCTCTTGGAGTCAAAAAAAATTTCACCATCTTAGCCTTTTGAAAATCTACAATTTGATTTTCCAAAAAGAGTTAACAGAGGGATGGTGCCCATTTTGAATTTCAAATATCAGTAAACGTTAGGTTTTTTTTCAGAACTCAAATTTGCTTGGTGACACTGATTTCTATTTTTGATTTTGAACTGGAGAGGTTTAAGTCTTTCATTTTCAGGGTGCATACTACCTTAACATGACTCCACAGAAAGCATGAACTGAACAAGGTTTACGTAAGATTTATAAGGTTCACAAGAGTTATAAGATTTATGTCAATTTTAAGATTTTGAAAATCTGAAAATTTGTTACCAAGTGCACTCTACTTCAAATATAATTACTAAATATTCTACCTTAAAACTAACCTGTGACATTTCCAGCCAGAATCAGCTTGACTGGATCTCCACCCTCCTCAAGACTGAATGTCTTGATGTAGCTATCCCTCTTGTCAAAGAAAAACAGCTTCTCGTCGTATGCGTCATAATCAAATGTTGCAACGCTGGCGTTGAGGAAGCAGTTGTACGGCTGGGAGTCGGTGATGGCGATATCAGCCACATTGGCTGGCAGCTGGCAGATTCCATCCGTGTCGGCAAAGAACAACTGCATTTGTGCAATGTGCGAGGTTTCTGTAAGAAACAAGAAAGATACCGTTCTTTGATTGTTATTGAAGTTTCAAATTTTCATTCTCTTCTCATGGCAGGGGTTAGCTCTTTCAAAAGTACAGAACACACAAAATTCACTGTGCTTGGTGAACAAATGCATACATTATCCATTTTTGCTAATCTTTGTTAATATAAATAATTTTGAGATTCACATTATCCATCAGTCTGCATAAACAGCTTTTGGTAGATTTGTTCACTGCCTGGAAAAATTATTTTTCCATAACATGTTGTCACTCTCAGAGAATCTTTCTGTACTTGCAACTATAAACTGACTTTTTATTCAAGAACATTCATTTTAGCAGAAACTCAGCCAGCCCAAAGACATCATTTTGATGACCGCAGACTTTTCAAATTTTTCACATCCATCAATTGGCTTTTATCTTTTTAGACAAATATCTGTTATCTGTGTTTTGTGACAGAGCAACTGACATTTCCATCTTTATCAAGAGGGTTGATATCTGAGCGCTACATGGCTGTTATGACATGTTGATACTTGCAGGGTCATGCTGTATTATGTGTATAAGTAACACATCTTGCTTTCGTTTTGATTCATTGACATGTGCACCATTGTAGGCCAGTCACTTTCCCATCTGCTGAGTCAGTAAAAAGCAGCATTGAGCCAAAATCTATTGTATTTTTACCTATTTGGCATGGTATTTTAAAGCAGATTTTTATGTTTTTGGGAGCTTTCAAATGTTCAAGTTTTTCTTAAAATACACTGCAATATATGGGACATGTTATGCCTCACTGGTGTCAAACATTTTGATCTTATGGTGACATTTGAACTTGACACGATGAAGGTTAAGTGGAGAGAACACACACACACATACACACACACACAGACATGTCTCAAACATGAGTGATTAACTTACGATTCTTGCAAGTACGGCCATCTTCAGCCAGTACATAACCAATGG
Organism: Ptychodera flava; assembly: GCF_041260155.1. Lineage (NCBI taxonomy): Eukaryota > Metazoa > Hemichordata > Enteropneusta > Ptychoderidae > Ptychodera > Ptychodera flava. Next base: position 22,936,123 of record NC_091946.1, on the reverse strand, counting down.
AACACATACACCTGTGTCCCTCTGGGTCTCCAACACACAGCTGATCACATCCGCCATTGTCTGTAGCACAGGCAACTTCTTTACAAAAAAAAGATCATAACAAAAAATTACTCCTTGATAAACATTTATAATATTTCATATCTTTACCCGTTGCAATTTAAATGCTGGTTTATGTTTTTTTGAGAGTCAATCTTAAATTTTGAAAGACAACTAATCTTTATGCATCTTCTGTTTTTTCTAGCATGTCACAATCAACTCTCTCTCTCTCTCTCTCTCTCTCTCTCTCTCTCTCTCTCTCTCTCTCTCACACACACACACACACACACACACACACACACACAAACTGAAAGCTGGGCAAAACATCAAAAGTCAAAATTACAGAAACCTACACAACTAGCCATTCACATTTCCCTGGTAGCTGGCTTCTGTCCATCCTACAGCACAGGGGTATACAGATGCATAATATTACCAAGATTTCACCTGTCAAACAGTTTTTCCTGTGACAATTCATCACTCCCCCCCACCCCCCGAAAAAAACAAAACCTCCAAGAGAAAGTAAACATCTTACCATTTTCAGGAGTAGGCTGTTGAACTTGATCATACATGACAACACCATAAGGCTTGAACATGCCAGAGGGACGCAGATATCTTGTTTGTGTTAAGTTATTGCGGGGTACAATATCAATAGCACTGTTACCCCAGTCAGAGATGAAAAAGAAGTCCTATTGATAGACAAGAATAAAGACAACACTATTAGCTGGTCACAAATCTCTGACTATTGCTGTAAAGGCCGAGGACTTGATCCCAGGGATAAAGTTTGTTCTAGCCTGTAAGGGGAATATGGACGTGTCATAGCCTTTTGTTTTCCTTTGAAATCGCAATCTAGTGAGTACATTTCCTGGCAAGACAATCTGACACCTGACACAAGGCCCTTATCATTAACATCTCAAAGATAATGTCATATCAGCACCGCTCTTTAATATTGGTAAAATAATAAAAATTCATTAACATAACAATATTGTTATGCAAATTAGCCGCTATGCTTTCAGAAATTCTTAACTACATCAAATGACTGAAAAGTAACTATCTGAGATTTGTTGATTAATACAGATCAATTTTACAACATGGGCACCATGAATCATAAAAAACATGGCAAGCAGATATACAGGTGCATACACAGGATGGCATATCCCTGCCTTGTTGTGAATTTCATATTGATGTAAACTTGAGCTGACAACACAAATAGTTCTGAAAACCATTACTGTATCAAGCACTTGTATGTTTTTACCAGAGGGAAAAGATCAGGCTAATGTGCAGCATCTCAGAAGCTGTGATCCAATTGGTTGGCTGAATCTTACCTTTATCATTGAATTATACACAAGTTGCTGTAAATAGTGACAATCGACCAATCAGATATAACCTTCCGAGCCAGCTGCACACCAGCAGAAAAAATCTGCTTGTTTTTCAATCTTAAACGCAATGACATGCTTTATTGGAGGTACACATATCCAACAATTCCTAAATACTTACTTTGTCGAGGTCAAGGTCAAAGAAATGGCCAAATAGCTCAGTGCTTCCTACCACTCGAATCTTGTTTTTTTGAATGAGGCCGTTTGCTCCTTCCAAGTTTATTGAGTAAAGGTTGTCATTGCTGCTATCAGCCCAGTATAAGCTGAGAAAATAGAAAAGAAAGACATAGTTTGTTTCACCTCTCTGCAACAAGTATAACGTATCAAATTGTACTGTTTAAAAGACTGGGCATACAATTTCAGAGAAAGAAGAATCTAACTCCTTGAAGTTGTAAATTTCAGGCGTCATATTTGAATTACTATATACCTAAACCTGTTCACCCCCAATTCCATGTAAACAGGTCCACACTCCCATTGATAACCATGGGCAAGGGCCAAACCATTACTCTTTTGCCCTTAATTTGCATATATAAATACAGAGTAAAAGTGGCAGGTATAACCTTTTCACCATCATGGTTTGGTCCAAATCCATTGTTATCAATGGTGAGTGTGGACCTGTTTACAGGGAATCGGGGCTGAACTGTTTAATAGCCCTGTCTAATCATGGAGCATCAATAGAACCATAAAGCATGGGTGGTGTGCTAGTATTTACATGTACTTGGCCCTAAACTGAAACTCTGTGTGATTGGCAACATTAGATAAATGTGACAGAAATCCTCTGATGAGTCAATTTCTACCGTGATCATTATGTTCAAAAGGGACCTTTTCTTGTCACAATGTGTACTGCAGGGGAGATAAGTAGACGCAGTCATCATTTTGAATAAATTTCAAATTAGTTAGGGAGTCAACAAGTCTAGGGTTGTGGTTATGGATAGAGTGAACAGCTAGAGGCCCCTCAGAAAAACTCTTACTGTTCATATCAGAAGGTTTTGGCCCATTATCTTCACTCTCGTTACACTAGATATGTTACATTTGCAACAAAACTTCATTTTCAACGGTTTTTCCTCATCTTGGCTAAACTTGGAAGGTCAAGGCTAACAAGCAGGACCAGTCTTGACACAACTGCCCTGAATACCCATACTAGTTATTTTCCAAGTTAGAGGTGACTATATGAGCATACTTACTAGTTTTCTTCATAGTCTATTGTGAGTCCATTGGGCAATCCAATGACAGCACCATGGTAGGCTTCACTTACTAACACTACACGATTCTTGCCTGACAGAGTTGCCATTTCAATCTTGGAATTCTTGCCCCAATCACTCCAGTACAAGTGTCTACAAAAAGATCAATGCAGAATAAACAGTCAGGCATTGTGATTAATAAATATGTTTTGGGCTATGGTGTAAGGATCCATGCTTGACTGACCACTAGAGGGCGCCCAACATGTAGTTAGTTTGGCTACTCTATGTATGTAGTTGAAGAGGTTGCATTAGACTTGCTCCAGGTCTGTGAGCATATAAATATCAAAACGGAGAGAGTTAAAGGAATGAACTTCACAGACGGTCGCATCAGTGATAGACTGTTGCATAGATCATAGGGGTGAATGTGACGGTCCACAGACTTGTGAACCTTGCAGGGTTTGGGTTGCTATAAATAATTCATAATGACGTCAGGCTTGTAAGTATGCATGAAGGGTGGGCAAAGTTTCCTCTGGAGTTTGTGGAGGGACTGCGTTGCAACCACTGAATTACGTGCCATTATTCTTTATTACACTGATTACAGAAGTTTATTTTAAGAATGTTTGATGCAGTAGCTTTGCAACTCTTCTTTTTTAAATTGGGTAAATTATCAACGTGATTGAGTAGGACTGAAAATAATTTGGGCGCCCAATCCTGCATCTCTTCTATTCCATTTCAAGCTTTTGTGGTATCAAAAAATCCGTCAACCCAACCTGACGACAACATATGGTTCTTTCATGAAGAACTGATTAGGACGCGTGTGTTCGGGGATTAACACTCCAGATTTGTTCATGTTATTTCCTGGCTCCAGTCTGCATAGAATATGGGATAGAAACTAAAGCTGGACAGATGGTAGGTAGGTGTGTATTGGCGATCGTGTCATGCACAAATAATTCTGCATGAGGTGCCATGGATTCAGAGCAGGCATTGGGGTGGGAAGGAGGACATAGGTGCTGTTGACGTTGAAATTGTTGAAAATGGTAGTAGAAAGAGGAGGGAGGTACCATGAGGGGGAAAAGACACTACCTGTGAAGAATGCTTTCTAGAGATGATATGACATATAGCTCTAGAGGCGGAGGGGGAGCAGAATCTTGAGGGGAAGAAGGAAAGTCTGAACATGTGTCTGACAAAGAGAGAGGGGGGGGAAGATGAAAGAGCAAGGAAGAGTGACGGAAGTTCAAGAAGGAATAATAGAGTAGAATCTGAACAACAGAAGATGATCTACCGGGGAGAGTTTAGGAAAGCTGATGAGTTGCAGCAGAGGAGAGATAAAATAACACGGATATCACTTGAGTTTACAAGGATCTTTGGTAATACGAGTGGCAGGATTTGCCACGAACAAGGCCCATACACTCAAAGTCACTTATAATTCAAGGCCTTCCAGTTTTTCAATAATTTTGAAGAACCTTTGAGGTCAAAAATAGCTTTTTCCAGATATCATTTATTTGGATAAATCATTTTATATATAATTCAACATATGATTTTTATAAGATGACCAATCATTTAGTGATGTTTGCGATTCCTGGACTGTCCTTGACTCCATTTAATTTTCAAACACTTTTCAGGACCTTTTCAGGACCTTCCCAAGGGGCTTTAAAATTCCAGGACTTTCAAGGAGTAAACAGAAAAATTGAGATACGAAAAAAAACAAATGAATCAATTTACCCTGTGAGTGGATTGAGGGCAATTCCTCTTGGTTTGTCAAGGTCATGGCTGACAACACAATGATAGTAGGTGCCCTCATAGTCTGAAACCATGATCCAGTTGTACGCAGCGTCCGTCCAGTAGATTTTATTATTCAACCAATCAACAGCAATGCCTTCAACATAGTTTGAGGTACCATGAAAAACACCTGGAGAAAAGAAGTATACGATTAGTATTAATTGCATGGCATTTGAAACACTGGTATAGCTTTCTATTTTTATTTTCGCAGGATGTCAAATTATCCTCTGTGCATAAACAATTCTTTCGTACTACAAGCTATGTCAGTGATGTCTACGATGTGCTAACCTTTCAATGTAGAAAGCATCATGTAAATCAACTACTGACTGCCATTTTGAACAGCGCCCTCATCACTGCACACTACACAACTAACAGGCTGTTACAAAAAAGTATAGCCTCATGAAACCATTAATTTCTGTGCAGTATTGGCAAATATAGATCCAAGGATCAGTTTGTGATATTCATTTTGTGTTATTGTAACTTGCCATGAACACTATGTCACATTTTTTACATTAGTATCCACATTTGCAGTGTGACTTAGCATTATTATTTTTCCATTCCAATTTACAGTGTAATTTTACATCTGTTGGGAAGTGTAGAAAACAGATTACACATACTTCTCTGCGTGTACGACAAAACTACAATTTGAAATTGTCATAATGAAATGACACATACAGATGCAGCTTATGAGGTTTTCATACTGCTTTTCAAAACAAAAATTACAAATGTCACTTTCAACAAAAGAAAGATTGAGTATTTTAAATATACCGGTATATCCTCTAGCTCAGTGATGTGGCCTTCATGGGTTTCACATGACGTTCATTTTGACAGTGTATTTATTGCACAAGGATTTTCACGGCTTTGTCGGCATTTACATTGTGATTAAATGACAAATACCACTCTTACTTGTTAAGGTAGAAGGCACCTTGAGGACATACATGTATTAGGACCTTGGGGACGAATATTATGGCTATTCTTTTCTGATCTCACACTCTTTGGGGCTTGTCCAAAAGCTCCTGGAGTGAGAAAAATTTTCATAGTCTTAGTTTTCAAAAATCAAAAATTGTATTTTTCCCAATAGAGTTTACACAAGGATGGCGGCCATTTTGAATTTCAAATATTGGTAAATATCAGGTAATTTGTTTCTCTAGTAGCAAAATTTGCACGGTGACCCCTGGTTTTTATTAAAGTCTTTAAATTACAGGCGCATACTACGTTAAACCTTTTCCTGCCAAGTCCATATTTCACCACCAGGTCAAGATGGTTAAAATTAATGAAACACAACATATTCCATATGATGTATTTTAACATAATACTGTACATTTGAAGGCTGTTGAAAACATAATACTGTAAAGTTGATATTTTTTGGACAAAAGATGCTATAACATATTAAGCCAAGTGGGTGAAAATACGTCATGTTTTGGCTCAATACCGCTTTTTACTGACTTGGCTGATGGGGAAGTGATACAGTTATTACTGTCTGGCAGGAAAAGGGATAAATATGACATTTAAGGAAACAGTCAATGCATTAATAGCCATGAAACAGATAATTGAGAAATTCTTTTCTCTTGGGAACTAATTCATCTACTTCTGATCACATGGTGACAGAGATACTTCCATAAGAAAACATGCATATTTTGAACTATTCTGACTATCTACATGATCGCATTGATGTACTGCAATGAAAGTTGCTTAAAGCACTAAGAAATTTCGGTATCATTGATTAAGTTAACCTGTCCACCCTTAATCCCCTGTAAACAGCTCCTAAGTCATCATTAAACAATGGCTTTGGGCCAAACCATGGTGGTGAAAGGGTTTATACCACTGCAAACAAAACCCATATGAAGTTAATTCACACACACACAATGTCTCCAGTGTGTCCTTGAAGACAATTTTGATGCACTACAGAGTCAAATTCTGGTCTTTTCTGACTCCAGAAATCTGAATACCATTATTTGTACCAATAAGGTTGACCCTAAGAAATGTCAAGAAAGTCAGAAATTGTCTCCAAGGAAGTGAGAAATCTGTGTTTTAAAAATTTGACATCATCTATACTGTAAATTTAAGATCTTTCACATGGAAGTTCAATAAACTCCTCTGTGGCTTGTAAAACATAGTAAACAGTTATCTCTTCTGGTTTGCCACAAGGTACACATTTCAATTCGCAAAATGCTGACCAGTAGAAATACATACATGTTTCTGCCTTTCATTGCATACTAGACTGCAGACAGTACTTAACAGAGGTTAAATATTAATCCAAGGCCACACCGAGTTCAATAAACCTTGAAGACACAACATTTACTCAAAAACATAGAATTTAGATTCAGACAGAAATAGTAATTTTACTCAAACACTGTTTGTTTATGGTAAGACTGGACTGGTGGGGACAGTGAAGGTTTTTATTATGACCAAGCCTTTGATTCAGATTCAGGCTACGATATAATCATTCATGTGGTGGCCTTGCTATGTCTTTGGTTATCTCACTAAGTGGATTAAAACACAATACGTCCATTTGTTTATTACTTTTTTGCCATAAATTTCATAACTCATTAATCGGTGTTAATGTGGTTTTGTGTCTAATGATTTTTTCAATATTCAATGTCATTTGTTTTCAATATTCAATGTCATTTGTATACTTAATATAGTGACAGAAGTAGCTTGACCCTCAAAAACTACTTTTCTACTTCAAAGATAACGAATGGTGACATACAAGATAATGTGACATTTACCATGAAATTTAGCATGAGAGAAATTGACAAATTATAAGTTGCCACATATGCAAGTCTTGACTGTAAACTGTGCAACAGTGGGAAAAATTGGAAGTTGAAGCTTCAAGGCTGATTCAATCAGAAATGAAATATTCTGGCAATGAAACATGATGATCCATCGCTCAATGTTTTCTAAGAAATAGTAATCACCATGGCAACTTGTAACATGGCTGCCGAATGATCACCTATCGTTAAACCTGACATCTGTTGTTTGGTTACAGACTGGAATGGTAAAGAATTGCGTCGTAAAGAATCTTTTTCTGAAATTCTGCCAGTCATTTTGTAGCTCTGCAAATTTTGTATTTTGTGTTTCCCAAAGCCATGAAACTAAAAGCTATGTTCAGGACGATACTTCATGCAGCCATGCTAAACTTGTGGCTGCTTTGTTTTGGGGTCTTGGCCATCAGTACCGAGCCTTTGGTACAAATATTCAGCACTTTTGAGGTGGACTCAAGCCCACGATGCAGACTCTAACTCAAATGGAATTAGATGAGACCAGGTTAATTCACAAGAGTGTGATGGCTACTGGTGAGAATATACAAAATCTGCGGTTGGAAGTTTAATGTAATGTGATGGTTCTACTCTGGAATAAAATGGATAGACTGTGTTGTACAGACTGCACACACCAATGAGATCTTAAAAATAAAGCTTGGTCAAATGTTATATTAGGGCCTAAGTTTGACAACATTTCTTCTGGCATAAAGCTCACATGTAGAAGCGCATATGGAAACAGTTTTCTGTGCTGGTTTGTGCATGTGCTTCTGTTTGTATCGTGGTCCAGTCAACTTCATGAATTTAACCCACTGACGCAGCCTGGGGCCACATCACAGTCAGATTATGAACAAACAGATAATACTTTTGAGTGATCACTAGAAACACTGAGTCCAGAATTTAAGCAGATTATTTGCCACAGCACGTTATGCCACAGATTTTACCAAACAAGCATATGTTCTTCATCATCTGTAAACTGACTAATCTTTTCTTTGAGACATTTTTTTCATTTTGAGCCCTTTTTTCCAATACCATTCATTACTTATATCAAAATGCAACAGGGAAGCAATAGTGCATAGCTATTTTTTAAAACTTAAATACAACACACGATATGGTAATTTTTTTTCAAAATAGCTACCTTACAAAATATAATTAGGTAGTAAAACGACATCTGTTGATAAACCTTAAAATATGTCATTGGAAAAAACTTGCCTGAAGCACAAATATGGAAGTATGTTTTTTAAGATCTCTGACACAACAGAAATAAATTGAAATCTTTTCCCTGTTCTGTGTCAGCATAAACATTAGATGTGTAAAGACTTCTCAATAGTTACCCAAATAAATGGACTACGAATCAGAATTTTCCCATTGTCTTAAATGCCTTTGTTGACTTCTGGCAGATGTATCATTATAAACCACTCGCCTCATTGAGGAAACAGCCACAGGTATTGCATCATGTAGAAATAAAGCTCTGGGATGCAAAAAAAGTGCTGATGGCAATTTTGTATTGTCTAGGTTATTTACACTGATATTAAACTGGGGATTCAATAGCTAAATATACTTGAACTATTATCTGTTTGTTCAGTATTATCTGTTTGTTCAGAACAGAACTATGTGAACATTCTAGAGATACAGTGAATAAGAATGTGTGCGTACGTGCACTCACACACACACATACACAGAAAGACACACATTGTGGTACAATAATGATGCTGAATTGATACTCAATATCACTTGGAACTTTACTTCTGTGTTAAGATCTGAACTGGCTTCATAACTGTGTAAAAATTTACCTGTGATGTTGCCTTTCTTGGCAAGCATGGCTTTCTTCACCATCTTATAGCCAGGATCAGTCCAAAATATAAAGTGGTCATCGTAGTCGTAATCAATGGCCACCTTTGAGGATGGTACTTGCTCCTGCAGCAACCGGGAGACCATCGTCACCGAGGACTTGTCCACCTGGTTCCATAGCGTAGTGCCGTTGCCTTCCTTGTTGACGATCCGGGATGAGATTCCGAAGGAATTTCTGTCAACCCAAATAAGCCTAGGTCCTGTGATCACACCTGGGTTGTCATTTTGTGTTTTCACTTCTGTGGAAGAAACACAAACAGAATATTGAAGGTTATTTTAGAATTTACAATCTGCATATAGAGTCCTGTAGCTGACTGCCGGATCTCTGGACATTGTTTAATGTCACAATACATTCTATCATTTGTTACATTGGTTACCATATCATTTATTTACCAGACACTAAAACAGTAAACAACAAACAAATATTAAAAGACAACATCCAGAAAAGATTACTGAAAACACAAAAACAGAGTGGAAGAGCAATGACACATTCAGTAAGTCTTTTCTATATATGGTGTATATATTAGGGTTCTCCACTAAGATTTTGAGGGTTCAGCCGCCCATTTTTGGGACAATCTATTCATATGTTAATAACCATACAAAGAATAAATTTTCACAATCAAAGATAATACGTTAAAAATACCGCAATTATACGGTGTCGCTCAAATTTGATCAGAATTGGTACATACAAGTATGGGTACCAAAGATCAACAATAAATGTTGTTTCTATCTGTTCAGTGCAGGAAAATTCTACGTTGATGTTATGACAATGATTTCTGCACAGTACAACCAGAAAAACAACAAGAAATATTTAAGGTAGAGACACACGATGATACTTATTTAAACTCACTTTTTCTCAATAAATTTCACTTTTAGACCCCACACATTATATATTTTCTGTTAGCCCTATATCTCAACATTATGAAAAATATGTTTATTTTCCGAAATCACAGTGTTTGTGACCATTTCTCTCAAAATATGCGTTTTTGAGTTTTTTTACCTAAAAAAATTAGGTGTTACAGGACTATGGCGACTTGAGATCTTTTAACAGAAATCAACAATTGAGTAGTCTGGGGAAAAAACGGTGTCCCAGATTTTTTCTATTCCCTTTTGTTTCAGCACAATAAGGTGTGAAAGTAACAACTCTGGGTTTTTGAATAAATTACCGGGTTTCGTTCACTTCAGCAAGAATTTCTCTTGTTCTATCAATTTTACCGAAAATCTGGGACACCGTTTTTTCCCCAGACTACTCAATTGTTGATTTCTGTTAAAAGATCTCAAGTCGCCATAGTCCTGTAACACCTAATTTTTTTTAGGTAAAAAAACTCAAAAACGCATATTTTTGAAGAGAAATGGTCACAAACACTGTGAATTCGGAAAATAAACATATTTTTCATAATGTTGAGATATAGGGCTAACAGAAAATATATAATGTGTAGGGTCTAAAAGTGAAATTTATTGAGAAAAAGTGAGTTTAAAATAAGTATCATCTAACGTGTGTCTCTACCTTAAACCAGAAAAACAAGAATTACAAAAGTAATTAAGGTCTGAAACTTTAGGTACTGGAGGTAAACTTTAGCAACATGCATAGCAGAAAGGTAGCTAGCCCCTTACTGCCTTAGTTTGACCATAGACGGTCTTCCTCCCCTCTACTGTCTATGGTTTGAGCAGGTCTGTTAATATGTAACAGTTCAATGACAATGACAGGAAATGACTCAAGTCAGTGGAGTAAGCCTGTTTCAAGCCTGTTTCAGAATTTCGCTTTTTCTTACCTCATTTGCACATTTTTGACACTGACGTGTTCATTTGAACAAATTCACATCTCAACCCCTACATCTACCTGTACACCAAATACTGAGACGGTAGCTTTGGCGGTATGGGAGCCTTTGTGTGTGACGGACATACATCCGCACATACCCACAAATCTACAGACATTTAGACTCATCATATAAGCTCTTTTTGGTATTTATATATAAAACCAAATATGAGCTAATTATATATTATTATGTACACTGGTCACCCCTCTGCTTTTCCAAGCCATGGAGGAAACTGTACATCCAGGGGAAGTAATTTGAGCGAAGGACACGGCACAAATTCAAGTACCTTCTGTCAATGGTTACAGGTTTATTGAAGTCCAGAAACAGGTCACGAGGATTAATTAAATTACACTTGTTGTAAATTTGCTCTCTGCACTGAAATTTTGAAAGATAGGTCAGGTAGGAGGAGGAGAGAATCACATGGTCACATACATGTGAGAGAGGTACTAATGTATAGATCTGTATTACCTTTCATTGAAAATTTGCACTTGTACTGAAGGCAAGATGTACTTACATGTACAGTGCTGGTACTCTAAGTAAAGGTACTGGAGGGCAGTACCTGTTACCAGGATTTGTGAAGTTGTTCGCTATCACCAAGTACTAACATTATGTCATCAAATCTGATGAATTCATGAGTTGTGAATTTGTACAGTAGGAACTGTCCCCAGAGTCCACCATATAAATGTATTTCTGACAGGGTTATCTGCAGCTCTCTCATGTCTTAAAAAGTTTGGAGAGGTGATAGATGATTTATGATTGAGGAAAAATACATTTACAGCCAAAGTAAATGGACACGAGTGCTCTTGTGTGACCATTTGCCCTGGTGACCTCAGGGGTCTGTCCACCTGTTATGTACATGTACATGTACATGTTATGTATCAGCTCAATCTTCATGCACTCACATCAGTAAGGTCAGGGTTCACTCTCAGGCATATCGTACGTGGAGTCATTTTGTAAAGCAGCAACCATGGCTAGTATGAGAAATTTTGGGTAATTCATGTTCTTTGGGAAAATATGCGTAGAGATACTGAGCTGTTGTGCATCAGAACCAAGACAATACAAGACAATTTACCAGACATTGGAATGACAATATTTTCTTTCAATGTTCTTTTTTATTGTGAGTATGGTGGGTGGTTGTTGGAGAAAATGATATCAATTAAGGGATATATTTTTGTAGTACCAGTATTGTCTGCATTCTTTAACTTGACCTATTTGGTATGTATTATAACCAATCGGTTTTACAAGTAAATATCTACTACAGTGTAATTGCTATACTTACAAACTGGCAATCAGTATAGTAATAATGACACAAAAATAATTTGTTTAACTTTTATACATGTACCTTTAGATTTGTATGATGGTAAATTTAGTGAACAATTTAGCTTGGATAGTAAGAAATATTGCTGAGTCAGCATTTTCCTAATTCCGACGGAGGAAAATTCTTGATGAGATTGTTCGTCAACTGATGAAGGAATTCTAGACTAGACTGAAGATTCTGCTGATAAAGCTGTGAGCTGCATGAAATGAAGAAATGAGCACTATTCTAGGGATACTGTGATGTGTTTCACTCATGCACAGATATTGTTGTAAGGAGGGCAGGCATTTCTTGAATCTACATCAACGTCACAAACAACCAAATAAATCCTTTATTGAGACTTTCTACACCCTAGGACCATCCATTCTTTTCCAGTGTGATGGAACCAACACCTCCTTACTGATACTGTATTACTAAATAAAAAATCAGAGTTTCATCAAAGGCAGGTGACAGGTTACAAGATGGGATGTACATAATGTACATGTCAAATCTTCATTGCTTTGGCTGACAAAGTGTTACACAACCCTCCCCTTTGCAAAAACTGTCCCTCAAGTGTTCCCGTTTTTCAGCTAGAATCATTTAAGAAAGATCTTTGGAAACTCAAATTTGTACAACCCTCAAGATCTGCTGTTTTTGTGGACTCATTTTCAAGCCTTGGATCAAATAGAGTTTTCCTTTTTATTCTTGTAAAAAATTGAAAATTTAATTTTTCCTTACAGAATTTACACAGGCAATATAGTGGCCACTTTCAAATTCAAAATATTGACAAATTTTACATCATTTTATATCTCTGGTACCAAATTTGCACGACTATTTGATTTTTATTAAGATACAGGCATGTACACCATTGTGTGACTTCTCTTCTGTACAACAGGGTCCATACAGTGCGCTGAAATCACTTAACATTCAAGTACGTTTTCAGCAATTTTCAAGGACTCTTTGAAGTCCGAAATACCAGTTTCCGGATATCATATTTTTTTTACAATGTGTCGTTTTTATATATAATTTACATCTTATTTCTTATGACTGGCCATCTTGTCATTTCTGATAAGTGTGGGTGGATTATCAATTTTCTGGGATTTTCCAGGAGGTTTCAGAATTCAAAGACTTTCAAGAAAAGTATCTGATACAACCTGATCCCCAGGAATATCCATAACTCAAACATTGCAACTACTGTTTCCTATGGCCCTTGAGAGATAGGCCATAGCAAAGGAAACTGGAAATAAACAGGTATAATTTGAGATAGATTCTTGGTTGGAGTGGTGGCCCAAAGGAAAGTTATAAGTATGACATACACGTTATCATAAGTGTGCTATCTACGGCAGTAGGATGCAACACTTGGAAACAATAAATTTTTAAAAGTTGCGTTCACTTACATGGTGTTGAGGGACGTTTCTATAATTTATCTTCTGAATGCCTTAGACATGACAGAACTTTGAACGAAACAGCATACATCCATGAGATATTTATGTCGTAGACTGATGAAACGAGTACCCTCAATGTACCCTCAAATGTAATGCGATAACTTCCTGTACCAGGCGCTATCATGCTCTGAGGTCAAATGCGTAACTTGCTATGAACTTTGTATGTTTGTGGCAGTTTCCTTGAACATGTGGGCTTTTCTTGATTAGCTTGAAATATTTCGAGTGCACATGATTATGACATGCATCAGTAAAGCCTTATTGAATCAAATTCTTGTTGAAAATGTAAAATGTAAAGTGTACTTTAGATACTGGAACCCTTTGTTAGATATAATATAAAGGTACTAGGTACAACATACACTGTATGTGTTGTAACAATAGTGTACTCCCTCCCTGTTTATAATGGACAAACGCAGACTTGGCACAACATAATGTAAGCTGTGTACATCGTGGAGTACAAAGTTTACTTTAGTCCATTATGAGCTGGGAGAGAGTACATTATTGCTATTATTTTATAGTTTTGGCAATGCCAAAGAATTCATTGGTGTAGAAAACATTTTGGGCCACAATGCTGGATAACCGGACACATTATCAATAATAATCTGGGGGATGACGCCACAAATTTCACTGGTATTGACACGACTATAACATAATCATAATATAAGTATTGGGATTTGGTTAGCTAGCCTATAGCTGTAACAAGGGCATTACATTGGAAATAGAGAAGAAAATGACTTTGGGTCAGTGAAATGAGACATCACAATACAACCTTTTGGTATATTTCCTCATTCACGCGGCCTATAGCTGTAACAAGGGCATTACATTGGAAATAGAGAAGAAAATTACTTTGGGTCAGTGAAATGAGACATCACAATACAACCTTTTGGTATATTTCCTCATTCACGCGGCCTATAGCTGTAACAAGGGCATTACATTGGAAATAGAGAAGAAAATGACTTTGGGTCAGTGAAATGAGACATCACAATACAACCTTTTGGTATATTTCCTCATTCACGCAAAACAAAACATTCCAATGATATGTAAATTAAGCGTACAGCAATTGTACTTACTCAAATGACAGTGAATACTGAATTGTTTTGCGCTGACAGTCACAATGTTCTATTATTCTTATAATATTTCATGTGTGACTTGAAAAAACATGAATTAGGCCTGTGTCAGGTGTTGTTTTATTTATGCCACAATTAGCCCACTAGTCAGTACATTGGAAGATGAATATTTCCTTACATGCCTAATTTGACAGGATCCTGAAAAATTCCTCATTAGGGGTAAGACTTTGAAGGGCTTGATTCTGTACAGGTTGGGTGTACCGGTACAATCTGCCATACAAATTATACTTATGCTTAGAACCACCGCAATGTACCTACACACATCAGCAACAATACCAGTTACACAATCTTCCCTGACAATGTCAATGACCTTAAGCTTAGCATGGGTATATGTACATGTATGTCTGCTTGGAAATGACTTAGATCGTTTCAAGAATACCAGTACTAATACTCATGATTGTTTTTTTCTTCAATTATTTGTTATTTTTGCCAACGTACATACATTTATTAAAGACTACACAATTTCACATGTTTACGAGTTAAACTGTTCCAAAAGTCACTCGTTGAAGTAATGGCTAAATAAATAATACATCTCAACAATATCATTCTATAACTTGGTAGCCATATCAACTTACTTTGATAATCTAAATAATTTTCAAAAACATCTTAAATTGGAACTTTGAGAACAAATTTCATATGGTGGAGGAGTAAGAAATTGCACTTGTGAAAGTCTACACAATTACATTTTTGGATATAAGTTGAAAAATTTCTTCACACTGACTGTGACTTGAGGGAATGGCAGTGTTGACGGAGTGATTTTAACTCCAAGTACTTTGACATAGACATGTATTTATAATTATATGTATATTACAGCATGGAGGTATATCTAACTGCCACCTCCATGGATTATAAATTCCCCAATTAACAGAAAGCTTTACATACAAACTGAAATGAAAATTCTTCAGTTGATTTCATCGAAACCAGAACGTGTGGGGAATTTCAGGACTGTGGTGCACTCTTATTTGTGCTTTCACCTCTATCTACGGACATTTTGCTCTGAGAGCAGAGCATATAGTATTATGTGTACATGCTATGAGTGCCATTCACCGATCATATACTTCATGAGTTTCATGTATGAAGGTACTACCCTCATATAATGTGTCTTGACCTTTAACATACACTTTTAAAATAATCAAAGTGCCAGTATAAACTCCTCCTTTTGTGGAGTCCGCTCATTTTTCCGATTGGTACTGACGAAGTATGATATCCAGGAAAGAATGACTTTCCGTGGTTTTCAGTTCTGCAAACTTGCCCGTAAATCACAGTGTCTTTGGACAGATGCTTCCTTCTGATTGCAATTTAACTCTGACACGGCAAACTATGGGGAATAATTATGATCCTGACTTCAACTGGCCTTGACCAGTTGGGTGACTACCCCGAAAAGTTCCATAGAAAGGAAGGTTGCACAATCAGGAAGTCTGCCCACACACAAACCTGTCATCACCAATTTTTTTCTGATGTACAATTTATCATTTTATGTTCAGGGCACATCTTGTATAAACCCAGTGTAACATCTGCCAACTGAAATTTTCCTGTACAATGCGATGTACAGGTAAACTATATGGGGTTTTTTTGTAGACTAAATATTTGACAAGCTCTCTTAACAGATTTTTATAATCTTAACAAACAGTAACAAAGACCCTATGTACAATTGATTTCCCCCGATTTCTCCAAAAATTACGATTTTACATGCAAACGTATACAGGCATAATGTAGTCAATTTGGCATATACCTTGAAAAACATTTTGAAAACAATTGGGCAAATTGTTTCAGCATTGAACATCAATCTTATTCTTGATCCTGTGACATTTTTGTTTAAATGTTTTCCATCTGAGGGTTTCAGAATGTTTTCAGCTATTTGCATATTCATAATTATTGTGTTAACCTGACAGTGATAGTATATGTCACATGTTGTGTGTTACATTGATCTTGTGAGTTCCTTGACTTTGATTCTGAATTTGAATGACCTGACCCTCAAAGGATTAACACAGTCTCCCCATCTTTTGATCTCATACTCAAAAGCACACATGTAACTACTTTGGAAAACAACGACAGGCAAAGTCTCTCACGTGAACTCTATTCATTTGATGCTGCCAAAATGCTAGTACAGAAGAAAGGTGCAGGGCAAAGGTTTGGCACACAGTCCATGTAGCCGACAATGAGATGCAAATGATATGCGGTCAAGGTCTCCTCAACTAACTTTCAGCTGGTTCTTCACTTTCTACTATTTTTTTAGTATTTTTTACAAAGGCACAGACTTATTCTACCTGCAACTTAAAACTGATAGTGATTTTGTAGCTCATTCTTTACTATTTTTCATAGTTTTTGGTAGCCGGTAACACACACTTCGTGTTCGTGTCGGCTACATGGACGATCTGCCAAAGGTTGGCTGGTGTCAGAGCTCTGACTGAAGAAAAACATCACACAAACTTTATCACAAGCTGAAAACGCCTGTTATGCAAGAATAGAATGAGTCATTCAAGCAGAACTGAAAAACAACATATTCTTATTGACTTTTCTAACAACTCACTTGCCGGAAAATTAATGCTTTATAACACTGTGAACTGTACATGACACTGTAAAGAGAACTGGTTTGTTGATGACTAGAAGTGCAGTGGTCAAAAAGACAGAACAAATATTTACTGTGTAGATTGAGTTGATTAATATGTCTTCTGCTCAAGCTACACGTCAACATCCAATGATCTATTACACGTGCCCAAGTCCCCTTTTTGTCCGGATGCTTATCATGTTTTCCAGAGGGACTGCGATATAACACATAACAGACACCAGGGAAGATGAATTTTGAGTTGTATTGCTTGTTTCTTATTTGTTCGTAGCTGTGATATCGCAGCGGTACTTGTGGCGTGTATCGAACGCGCTCGGGTCATTGGGGTCATCGCCACAGTCCCGCTGCGAGCCAACGCATGGGCTTCGTTGGAAGTTTACTACGACACCGACCGGTGTCGTAGATTTAGCTCGCAAAATAATGAACTATATTAGCTTTTGAATAAATAAACTTGTATCATCTTTATCATTGACTATCTGAGACTCATTCTGTACGCCTGCTAACTACCTTGATGATAAGAACACGTAAGTTCGACCATTTCCCGTGAGCTGTCGACGGTTTCTAGTTCTGCGATGTTGGCCCGATGGCGCGTACAACGCACTGAATACGTTGGAGGTCAAAAGTTCAATTTCGAGCAGGAACTATCGACGGCTAACCGAAAAACCGTCGAAAATACATGTTGTCACAGTCAGGTTCGTTAGCATGAGTAGAAGATGAGTCGAAGATAGTGATACAGTAGGTATAATTTGATTTATTCCAAGCTTTATCTATTTTATTATTTTGCGAGCTAAATCTAGGACACCGGTCGGTCTCGTAGTAAACTGCCAACGAAGCCTATGCGTTTAAGGCTCGCAGCGGGACTGTGGCGATGACCCAAATGACCCGAGCAAGTTCGATATACGCCACAAGTACCACTGCGATATCACAGCTAATTTGTTCGTTGCCTTCACTAAAATTGGCAATATTAAAATTTGACCTTACAGTGGGTCTAAAGACACACAGCTAACCTGGAAAAATTCATAGATGTATTAAGGTAGTATGTGCCTCGAAAGTGAAAGACTTAAACTTTTGCTCAAACTTTCCTTAATGATTCTTTCAACCATTCTCTTTCCAAATCAAGAATAAAAATCGGGGGTCACCATGCAAATTTTTGTGCTAGAGAAACAAATAACCCAGGATTCACCGATATTTAAAATTCAAAATGGCCGCTATCCCTGTGTTGACTCTATAAAGGAATATAAAATTTTCGAATTTCGAAAAACTAAGCCAATGAAAAGTTTTCTTACGCCAAGAGCTTTAAAATGAACCCCCACAAGTGGTAGATCAGAAAAGAATTGTAAATGTTGAGAGTCCAAATATCTGTCTCCGAGGCGCGTTCTACCTTAAGTATGCCTGTCTGAAGCATTGGAGGACCCAAAGATTTCCTAGCTTCATATTGCAGCTATTTTAAAAGGTACTAGTACTGTACTCATGTACGCCAGATAATGTAGGTCAATGGAGCCAGAGCTGTGATGTTAAAGGTTCAATGATTATAAATCATGACCAGTATACCAGACTGCAAAACAAGTGAAGTTGACAAGCTGCTTTGTAACCCTTGCTCCACGAGATAAACGTGAAAATGAACAGTTGCATTCACAGTACAACCACGACATGTCTGCAATGTATATCAGTCTTTTCCCTTTCCGCAATAAGTTACACAAATGGCTCCTTTCCCCCTATTATGATTGACCTCTCCTCCCCCATTCAGAATCTATAATATCATCATAGGCTGCTCTAAATTAAACAACATCAACATCAGTCTCCTACTCTAAAAGAACCTTGGTGATTTCTTCCTCCAAATTATCACAGATTACCTATCCCAAAATATCACATGTGATTATTCCCCCCACCACACTTCTTTCCCCAATATCCGATTTCTTCCACTCTCCTCAATGATACAACCGATAGACCCTCGAGAAAAACGGGACAGGCAACTGCGATAGAGAACAAAGGGTCTATGGGATTAGCAGCTTGCGATCTATCTTGGAATAATTAAGAGGTGTTAATGGGTCGGGGACTGCACAACGTCCGGTTCATAGACACGTGCATGCGGGTATACGGTAATAATGTTTTCGGATTACAAGGTAGTTCGGATTACCCGCAAGTCCATTTTAGAAATAAAAGTGTTACAACTACTTTGAGAAGAATTCGTCAAAATGGTTTTAAAGTACTTTTTACATATTGGTAGCGAGATTCGACGCAACTAGAAGTCTGCAGGGAGTCAGTATGTTGCTGTAAAATGACAAAGTTTCGAATAGAAATCCGAAACACATACCGCTGCAGTTCCAGACTTGACAGCAGTTGACATCACAGAGTTGTTTACATTCCGCAATCGTCCGTGTATCTCCGAATTTTCCCTCGTTTTTGCAGTTTTTTAACCGTCGGAATAATTTCTGTGTGAGGAGTGCTCCATGATTCGGTAAAGTATGTTGTTAACTACTGAAATGTTGTTGTTTGAAAACTGTGAACGGCCAAATTTACGAGGACAGCGTTCAGCTTTGTGTAAATGCATGTCTACCTTACTGCTTCTGAATCCATCAACCGATGGATAGTCCCGATTTATCGCGAAGTTTCTCCTGACAGCGAAAGTCAGTGTTACAAATGTATTTTCTAGTACTTTGCGGATGTAAACATGTGTAGCTTATCCGAACTTTGGTGTTTCTTTAGGCAAAAACATACCAAAATGTTAGAGGTCGTGTATTTGAGCTCCGATGGAGTAGTCATTTTTTGTGTTCCCTGATTTTCGTCAAATGTTGCGTGACAGATGAAATAAAGGTCAGATTTTCGTTTCGCAGGACTGGGGAAGTGTAAACCTGTCTAACTTGTAAATGTTTGTTGTTATCGGTGATTTTTATGGTAGGTAATGTAAACTTATATTGTCGATATCTAGCAAGAGTTTTCTGTAGCGTCTATGGCTAAATGTACACAGTTTTTATCGTCTAGTTTTTTCCCGTTGGCTTCGGCTTGAATCCAAAATGTGATCTTCATCGTTACCAGAACATTCACCATGACTAGTATCAAAAAACCCTCAAAATTCTCTGTGTCATTACTCCGAACGTGCCATGCAAGAGCAGTTTGATCGTTAATGAGATTCAGTGTTAAGTATGAAGTATTGATGTTGGGGACCGCTTGGCAAATAAACTTTAATGTATTCAAAGATAGATCGCACAAAGAAACCTCAGCAGTTGCCTGTCCCGTTTTTCTCGAGGCTCAATGATACAACCGATTACTTACAATACGACCTCCCTCAACCTCACCAATATCACAGATCTTTTCTCAACTTGTATCACAGCTGAATCTCCTCTTACAATATCAGAGATGACTTATTTATTGCAAAGCTACATTTCCTTTCAGTCATGATGAAGAACTGCTCAACTACCGGCATGTAACTTGTTTTCAAAGATTTTTTAACATGCAATGCTGCATATTGATTCCTTTTCAAATACTCTACCAATGTAAATCTGTACTACTTCAAATACAGCATCCAAGTCAGTGTTTTTCATAAATGATCATAATATTTGAAGTTGATAATGATCAAATCACTACCATAATACAGATCTATCGATGAGAGAGACAGTAATACTTATGTATGTAGTTCATCGCTGTTATTGAACATAAACCGATGTCAACAACCTACAAATACAACCACCATCTGTTTGGCTCTATCTATATTTCAAGTCAACAGATGGCCTAACCCAGGGAAATGTGTGTAGCATTGTAGATTTTTTTAATCCCACACATAACTTAATATCCCATTCTAGTTTCATTGTACTGGCTACGGTTAATTCCTAGCCGGCAGAATTTTGTCCATGTAATACTGTAAGCTCCGTACCCCACAAAGTGGTAGCTAAAACTATACAAGATCAATACGCAATAATAGTGTTCTATTGATACCCAAAATTCATCCTGACACTCTCCATAGATTCATTCACTTTCAAATATCTTTCATATCTTGGGCATTGACAGTTGTTCAACAATATCTTGCCACTGCAGCCATCATTGACATGCAATTCTCGCTGGTAGCGGGCTGATGTGCAGCGTCTCATCAGCAGCTAGTAGCTTTTGTCTTGTGCTAGGGGGTCAGACTGTGTGATATTGAAATGCATTGTGGGTAAAAAGCTGACTTCTCACACTCACAGCACAACTAGAGTTTGAAATACTGATCTCATAAATACTTTTACCACAAATGCAATCCTTTTTATGGCAAAAAGTTCTTTTTGTGAAACTAGCTACACTCATTCATCTTTTCATCATTTTAAGCATTTCTCGTATGGAAATCCTGTATAACCTATAACTATACTTTGACTTCTGTAATCTTATGTGTATTAACTGTAGAAATCTACCACGTTGAAAATATGGTCAACCGCCCGCGGACTTTTATGACTCACTTACTACGTGGCAAAATTGAATTTACTGAACCAAGAACTCAATGTCATGTTTTTAATAGGTGACATTTTGTCATTCTCAGTCAATGTGGAAATTTAAGGGAATTTCTTCTGTACAAACCAATGTATGCAATATGTAAAATTTTTCTTTGGTCAAAGGTAGAATTGTAGAGTCAAAGCCCTATCACTTTGGTTCAGAGCGGGCACTGCTACAGTCATATTGCTGCTTGATTCAACACACAGTAACTAGCAACCATATGATAACACTGATGAAGCACATGCAAAACTTTATTGTTACATCTAGACTGGGGGATGGGGGAATTCCCTCTCTCTTGACATGTTGGCATTCCCTAGTAATTTCTCAAGGGGGACCAGCCCTCATGAAATGGTGCCAGTCACACCATAGCGATACAAGTCGAACACATGAACTGGTAAAATCCCCCTGAAGGTTCTGAAATGACGCAACGTGGTGACCAGAAATGATCTTTTTTTTGTTACTTACTAATCGATGCAACGGCAATCCAGACTACTTTTAAACACAGCATTCTAAAAAGTTTCGTTCCAAAATTTCTGTGCCTGTACATACAATATGCAGTTGCAGATGCACTTCGATGTACATGTTGAACATTTCTAAATATACAGGTATGATTGTTAATAATATGTAGTTCTAGGTTTCCGGTGAATGACCTTGGATACATAGGAATTGGGATAATCAGGTGGTAAGGAATTGTGGCACAGCAAATGGGAACATCATACTCTAAACACCATTGTACTGGTTATATGTTAACCAAATTCTGGTTAATCTGACCCTATATTTGGCGATATGTCAACACAATCAAACATTTGAACAGGAGTCTGCATGTGTTCACTATGAACCCACATGACGGTGACATGCAGTGAATTTCCTTGTGTATTTCATGATTAAATACCGCAAACACCAAGGTGTTGACCATATATACTTACCTGTTACCAGTGGGCTGTTTGATAGAGCTCATCGACTCAAACATGTTCTCTCAGACTGAAAAAAATTCTAAATGTGTAGTGAACACAGGAGTGACTATGGAAAATATCAAGAAATTTCTTGATAGACTCAGTCAAAGATTTCAGAAATCTCAGAATTTAGATTTACAGTTGATGCCTTCAATATTAACCATAATGCAGCACATTTGAAATATAAAAATTTGCAAACTAATTTTCAAAATTTGAGTGTATTAACCCTTTGAGCGCAAAAGTCAATTTTGGTTGCCTATATCAAAATGTACACCAGTCACTTTTTTTTCTAATTTTTGCTAAAATTTTGATAAAAATTTGAAGCCAATAAAATGTGATGTACATTTGGTCCAAAATTATCAAAAAAATTGCAGAAAAATTCACAAAATTGGAAAAATGTTGCACACTGTAATTTTGGTGGGAAAAATTACAGCGCTCAAAGGGTTAAGTGTTTTAATATGTTTTAAATTTCCATTGCTTTTTAACAAAAGTAAATAAGCAAACAAAAATACCATAGGAGGGATTAGGCAACTTATTTCGTAAGTAGGTTTATGTCCCAACATGTATACAGTGTTTTTCAGTGAGGAGGATAAGTTTGCTCAAACATACAATCCTGTTACTGTAGCTGTTTTTTTTTACAATGTGTACATTAGACATTGTAGAGTAGAGCCACAAAATACTGTTAGCTGTGTAGTTGCTCAGATACCACCGGGGAAAATGAGGTTTGAAGAAAGACCCTCATTTTGAGTAGAGCTTAACGTATGCAGGCGGGTACAAGAACCTACAATATCATGTAAATCATGTTTCTGTGAATAATTTATTCCTGTTAATTTATTCACAGGAATGACATCATTTACCCTTCACAGTTATTTCTGCATGTACACACCAATATCACTATTTAAGTATGGCAACCTATTACTTTGCATATGACTAAAAACAATAATTTGATCAAAGTGATTTTCTGATTAAATAGTGTGTGTTGTACATAAAGGTATAGTGTTTGTGTATCCATGTATATGTTTTTACTGTAAGTGTATATGCTAACTAGATAATTAGATGACAATTTTGCCTTCACTGTAATCCTACACATCTTTCTGTACATACTACTGCCGTACGGTAGTACTATTTCAAGACATGTATTTGACAAAAATAGTGCTGACTATAACAGATGTAAAAGCATATTTTTCTTGTAAAGCCGCACCAGTGTGTTTTTGTAACATGGTTTGCTTGTTGAATAATGTGACGACAGCCGATAATATTAACCTTACTTTGTGATCACATTTCACAATTTTCAAAACTATAAGACCTGGCTCTCCATGTTTTGTTGCATTTGCAGAGTTTGACATTGTAGATAAGAAAACCGACAAATGTAACCCTTTCATCCCCATTTCCAAATGTAACAGTCCACTATTCGTCGTAGAAAACAGTAGTAGAATGGACCAAAATTGGATAGTGAAGGTTTAAAAAGACAAGACAATGGGGACTCGCATGACAAGGCTACTTTGGTTGTACCGTTGTACTTATGTGTAACTTGTATGGAACAACAAATAGCCTTGAATTAAGTAAAACCATTTTGTGGCTATGAAATAATATGTAAAGCCACACAGCGATTGGCTGGATCTAGACTACACATTTTTGTATATGGGCCAGTGGCCTTCAAATGCAAGTAAAACATCAGATAAACAGGTGCCATTCCATCCTATCCCATTCCATTCTGCAGTGTCTGACTTTATCATACTTGTGACATATCGACTGCAATGTCACCTTATCTGACAATGTGTAAATCAATTCTTTTGATCATTCGTCCAAGGCCAAGACCACTATGCTATGTAAACTTCACCTTGCAAAGGCCGAGCCCAATTCTTCTCATAACGTTGCTCAGAAGCAAGGTCTGTGACGCCAACTTTGTATGACAATGCCCACCACTTGAGTTTTACTGTTCAGTTCATGTCTCTGAGGCACGGATTACACTCAAAGGTCACTGCACTGACCTAGTTGTCTGCCCGTCGTTCCACTATGATTTTGGCAATTAACTTACAGTGACCTTTGCTGGGGACAAAACGTACCTGTAGACCATTCATCAAGTCACAGATAAATTGTTCTCTGTCTCAATAGCAACAGCATACTTGTGTCAAAACAAATCTCCAAACCAAGGAACATTAACTCATGGTTTTATGCAACTCTAAGATTCAAATTCAACCATCTTGTAGTGTTTACACTGATAAGACAATAATCTTGACAATTTTGCAAAATTCACCGAGAGAGTTCTTTTATATTACTTGTTGTATAAAAGGAGTTCATACCCCTTGACCTGGTTTCTGTGTCAAACTGTCCATATTACAACTGTACTCACGGCTGTATCTCTGCCTGTCCACTTGTTTATGACTTATCACTTCCAATCAAACAATTGGTATATCAGAGTTGGACATTCACATAGCAGATTGGCTGTCATGCCATTCCAAAGTGTGTTCACAAATGTTAAATTATGTGAAGCTAATTAATTTGAGAGCCTTCAGTATCACAGCACTTTAAAATTTAAACATTTCCTATCTTACAACTGGAAATATGTTAACGGTCATTATAAGAGTCTTCCCGATTTGAATATAAAAACCTGCACTTTTATTTTTCCATTTTAGTAAATGCCATAAACAATACCAATCGTTACAGCAACAACAGCCCATGTAAAACAGGATGTCATCGAAATATATATTACAAGCTCTGTTTATTCAGCCGGGTATGATCAAAGCACAGATCCAACATTTTTATTGAAAATTGAAGGTCTATGCATGCCTGCATGGGAAGTGAAATAGCCCTACAGAGGAATACTGCCCCATTTCAAATGTTCATACATGTAGTAAAACTTTGTAAGACAGTGTAACTGGAGTTACAACATCGGTTGCCAGTTGACTGCATGATCAGAGAGGAAGCACCACACTGTATCGAACATTTTGACCTTGAATCAAAAGAACATGGGGCCCGGGGGCACCGACATCCTTTGTACCTCCTTACTGTTTATTATTTGCCATAAATGTGAAATTTGGCAAAAAGTCAAATTGTTTGGACATAAATGAAAGTTATTTGAAGTGGTTGGTTACTGCTCCAGCATAAGTTCAAGTGTGGATTCTAAGTATCAACAACCCTGATATGAAAGTGAATTAAGAATTAGAGATGGGACTCAACAGCGTTTCCGTTACAATTTCAAAACTTGCGTACGATTTTACGCAATTGAGTTTTTATTTGCGTAAAATGTATTCAAAATGCATACGGCAGGAATCAGTATCTGAAGTGAGCTGGGCAGTCATTTCTGTAGAACTTGGGGGGTTTCCTGTAATGCGCATGCTCTATTAACAAAAACAACAACCTGGGGGGCTTCAAGGTGAAGCTGAACGTTTGCCATGCGGTGATGCATGTCCCGTATACGATCGTTGAGCAGCCAATGAGTTCATGTTCAAAGAAAATACCTTCTGACTACGACATCAGTGTTTTCAAAGGGCCAACATAAAGCAGATACTGTTCAAAGTCCAGCGGGACCTCTCAAGAATGCAACCCGACAGAGTCTAAATGGTCGCCCGTAAACACTCACTTTCCAAACAACATGCGACGTAATGACCATTAACTGTATTGTGTTACCAACAACGTAGACTCGATCGATTCTCGAATTTTTTGCATCTGTAGTGCCATTGTCTGTACAGAACTGATTGACATGACGTTTTGTGATGATGAAATACAATGTTGCATAAAGTGCTGCGGTCTGCGTCTGCGTAAGTCTAAAATGTTGCAATATCATGATAAATGTCACTTGCAAGCAGGTGCATATGTTCTATTTTTGTCCTGCATTGAACCACGTTCAGGCAATGTAGTGCGGGCCAAGTACGTCGTGTCATTGGGCGGCATTTCTCAATGCGTATTTGTTTACGCAGTCATGATTTTTTTTGCGTATTTCCGAACAATTTTGCGTAAAATACGCAGGATTTTGCGTTAACGGAAACACTGACTCAATAGGATCAACAATATCTAAAACAGGAAACGGTGAACTTATATAATACAGAAGGGGAGAAAATTTAGCCAATGGCTAATCTAAACCAAATTACTTAAACTGGACTGTTGGCATTGATTACACATGTATTATTGTCCATCATATAGAAAATAATTTGGGCCATTGACTAAAAAACATTGCTTGTTACACTCACCACACTTGTGCCTACTTAGTATTTGGAGTGTACACCTATCTACAATACAATGATAAAAAGTTTGGACTCTGTAGGTCAACAGTGCATCTTTAATGTGTGAGACTGAATAAGCTTACCCCTCAAGTATGTATAGGCCAAAGACAATATTTAATTTTGAATTATGTAGTGCAGGGAAGGACATACAATATGGTGAAAAGCAAATTAAATATAAAAACTGAATATACAATTATATGGAAATGTTGTTTTACAGTCATGAGTATCTGGTGTGTGCCGAGAGACAAATATTAAAATTGGACAGTATCATCCTGACCACAGTTTGTCTGACTGGTTGTTTCCTTCTGATTTTCTGACACTGTGATAGGTACAAAATATTATGCTATTCACGATAGTTATACAACATAGCTTGCATTTTGTTCACAGTAGAACTGAGTTTTACATGTAAGATAACTTTCTTGTAAACTGTAAATTCTGGCTTCTGGCAGCTCAAACGTCGCAATACTACATTTTTTGATATGATATGGAGTGACTTCCACACATATGCAATATGCAGTGACAGTCGATATGTTCATAGTAACAGTCTACTACATTCAAGCATAGTGATGTTGACATCTACATGCATGCCAGTGCACGATTTCAAAGTAGCAAGGATGAAATTCTAATGGTCTTTTAGTGGAAATATAGGTATTAAACGACAGTGAAACAAACAACATTAGTTATCGTGACCTTGCTGAAGTGCAATCTCGGATCATGTATGATCTGATGATCATGCCAAATTTATACCATGTCGGATTATGCCGTGATTCTGAAGTGCGCGTACTTCCTTAGTAAATCGGTCAACATCCCTGCGTACGATGCTGTGTGTTCCGCTACAGCTAATCGCCCCGCTCACCCTACGAACGGGTCTTTTCAGGGCTTGTGGTGAGCGGGGCGATTAGCTGTAGCGGAACACACAGCATCGTACGCAGGGCATGCACACACTGTAATAGCGATCGGAGTCAACAATGATGTCAAAATCAATGCACAACTGTCGAAATTACCCAAAACAAGTCATCGTTGATGACACAGTCCCCACTTGTTAATGGGTTAATGGGTACTTTGATTACATGTCCTAAGAGGATAGAGTCCTCTTCATTCATTAGGTCTGTGATAAAAATGGCCAAGAATGAGTTCCATGGTGATGAAAACATAAAACCAATGTAGGCCACCATCCTAAAGTTCATAAAATGAGTCAACTAGGAATTAATCAACAGGATGTTGCAAAACATTTTTGCATACAATTCTAACACTTGACAGATTATCACTGGTACCATATTTCATAAAGTTTGATGCAGTATTTACAACACTATGAGATCAACATCTGTATCAAGTTTCATCACATTTGACGCTGTATTAATTTGTGGCTATATCATCCTAATTAGGAAAGTTCATTACTTATGCAATTACAAATTAATTAAAATGACACTGATAAATGTCTTTTTCAATGTTAAAGCAATGTGACCTTAACATCAGTTAACATCTGTATAAAGTTTCATGAATTTGATGCAGTACGTATTTCTTGACATATAAGCCTACTTACGAAACTTCAATAATTGACATGTTGCTGCTACATGACGTGAAACAAATTGACGAGCATATGTATGAAATAGGTCAATGTCCTTGTACCAACTTTGAATGATACTGGTGGAATATGTCTGAATTATGGCTCTGTACATCTGAAAATTGTAACAAAATCACCGCCATGCAGCGATATTTGATCTTACTGTTTAAAAAATCAACATGTATATGTATGACGTAAGTCAATGTACATGTACCAACTTTGAATTAGATCAGTTGAGACTTGCCAGAGTTATGGCTCTCGACATGAAACAACCATAACAAAATTGCTACCATGTGGCCATATAGGACCATCTCGTGAAACTAATCGACATACATGTGTATAAATAAGTCAATGTCCTTGTCCCAACTTTGAATAAATTTGCTTGATACATGTCTGAGTTATGGTTCCGGACGTGAAAAAATCGGACAAAAAATGGCCACACGGCGGCCATATTGGATTGTATCTCAAAACAAATCAATGTGCATATGTATGACATAGGTCAATGTCCTTGTACTAAGTTTGAATAAAATCGGTGAATAAAATTAGTTGAGACATGCCCAAGTTTTGGCTAAGGACACGAAAAAATTGTAACAAAATGGCCGCCATGCAGCCATATTGGATCATATCAAGAACAAATTGACATACATATGTATGACATAGGTTAATGTCCTTGTACCAACTTTGAATAAAATCGGTTAAGATATGCCTTAGAGTATTATGGCCCTTGACATGAAAAAATCGTAACAAAATGGCCGCAAGGCAGCCATATTGGATCGTATCACATAACACATTGACATGCATATGTATGACATTAGTCAATCTCCTTGTACCAACTTTGAATAAAATCCGTTGAAACATGTCTGAGTTATTGCTCTGTACATGAAAACATCGTAATAAAATGGCTGCCTATCTAGCGGCCATATTGGATCGTATCACATAACAAATCGACGTACATATGTAAGACATAGGTCAATGTCCTTGTACCACCGCTTGATAAAATCGATTGCAACATGTCTGAGTTATGGCTCTGTACATGAAAAAATCGTAATAAAATGGCCGCCTGGCGGCCATATTGGATCATATCACAAAACAAATTGATGTGCATATCTATGACATTGGTCAAT
The DNA here is from genome assembly GCF_041260155.1 of Ptychodera flava. NCBI lineage: Eukaryota > Metazoa > Hemichordata > Enteropneusta > Ptychoderidae > Ptychodera > Ptychodera flava. The sequence goes on along the minus strand of NC_091946.1, from coordinate 22,906,573 downwards.
GTCCTTGTACCAACTTTGAATAAAATCGGTTGAAACATGTCTGAGTTATGGCTCTGTACATGAAAAATCGTAATAAAATGGCCGCCTGGCGGCCATATTGGATCGTATCACAAAACAAAATGACGTGCATATCTATGACATTGGTCAATCTCCTTGTACCAACTTTGAATAAAATCGGTTGAAACATGTCTGAGTTATGGCTCTGTACATGAAAAAATCGTAATAAAATGGCCGCCTGGCGGCCATATGTATCACAAAACAAAATGACATGCATATCTATGACATGGTCAATGTCCTTGTACCAACTTTGAATAAAATCGGTTGAAACATGTCTGAGTTATGGCTCTGTACATGAAAAAATCGTAATAAAATGGCCGCCTGGCGGCCATATTTGATCGTATCACAAAACAAATTGATGTGCATCTGTATGACATATGAAGTAATCCTTGTACCAAGTTTGAATGAAATCGCTTCTTGCATCTCTGAGATATCTGCGTGAACGGACGGACGCACGCACGGACGCACACACGCACGGACGCACGCACGCACGCACGCACGCACGCACGGACATGACCAAACCTATAAGTCCCCCCGGACGGTGTCCGTGGGGACTAATAAGCAACAGAAAACTAAAAGTTATCGCTATGTCGAAAGGACAGTACATCAACATAAAACGACGCTAGTTTGTTATGACATGGAGGTAGAAGGACAGAGCGTTCCCTCGCTCTCACCCAGCTATTAGTACGGGCCGCCGGTGGGATTGCCTCGCTGAAGCAATGGTACTGGGGAGTACCGAGTACGGAGGCCATCATTCTTCAGTCTATCGAAGGAGCGTTTCGTGCCAAAAAATACATGACAGCAACAAAAGTTCCATCACTGTGAACTCCATATTTACAAAACATTATCAAATACACGCTAAAAACCCAAAAAAACGTCAAGATTCGCACCAGACGCGAGAAACAAGATGGCGTAAGTCTTTGCAATACAATTCTAACTTGTTATATGCGCATGCGCATCTTAAGGGGAGACCCATTTGATTTCGGGGGGGGGGGGTATGCAGGAAGTGGGTATGGGAACTTTTTTTGGTCAGAGAGACAGCATTTTTTTTATTTCTACTGTCAGACCAGCATCAATTTTTTTTTTCAAATGGAGTAGCAGTGAATTTTCAAATTTAAGCCACTGTTTCACATATCACAGGATGGTTTTATATATTCATTTTACATTCCAACAAATGAAAACAAAATGGAAAGTCTAGTATATATACAACTTTCAATTGTAGAACACTTTTTTGGCAAATCAACTGTGATCATTACTATACCTGCTTTTCTTTAAAATAGTCAATTCCTTTTAAGTTCTCGGGGGGGGGGGGGGGATGTTATCTTTTGTGGTCAGAGAAACAAGGCTAACACATTGTATTTCTTTATATTTGGTTCCTCAATTTTTCATTGTCAACTTGTAATCTTTCTAACATATTTATATTGAGAGAATAATGTATTGGTTTTAACACTAGTTTATTGACTCCTGTCTTGTGTTTTAAATTTTCACAATTTACAGAAGTCAAATAGTCCCATCTAGATATTGCCTATACCATTGAGATATTGCAACAGAAATCCTGAAATATGATTTCTTGGGTCAGAAAAGGGAAGGGAAACATCGAGTGCACTGAGGTGTAAAGTAGTGAATGCTTATATCGTAAGCGCTGGGAAAAAAAACACATAAGAATGCTTGTGGTAAAAACATTTGCGTGCCTATGGCAGCATGCCAGCAAAGAATACATGAGGATGAAGTTTCCAAAATTTTGCTCATTTCAACTGCATTGTGACAATTCCTTTTTTATTTCTGTCTGTTATGAGAATTTTTTTTTTCTCAAGCCATTACAGCCTTAATTTTTTTCTTTTATTTCACCTAGTGACATTTTTTTTTCTCAAAATCCTCCATACCCCCCCCCCCCCTGGAAATCATGTGGTTCTCCCCTAAGTGAGCCCCTGACCTATACGGGCCAGTGGATTGCTTCCTCAGTAGAACTGATATACCTGCCGGTACCGGTGTTTATCGCCTACGGAGGCCATCATTCTTCAGTCGATCAAAAGCGCCTTTCGTACCAAAAAATACACGACAGCCGCAAAAGTGCATCACTGTCAACTTCATAACTATAGAATATGTTGAAATACACAGTGAAACGATCACGAGGTAAAAAATGTACCCAGAATGAGAAACAAGATGGCGTCCGATTCGATTCTTCAACTCAGAATTGTCCTAGAGTTGTGCACATGCGCAGACGGTAGCTTTAACGAAAGCGAGGCAAAATCAAGTAAATATAAAATAAAAATGGATAAAAATATTGTTTAAAAATAATACAAGGCATGTATCACCAAATTTTGAACATTTCTGACGGCATTTCAACTATACGAACACCCATGCCAAATATCACAATAATCAAATCAGTGGTTTTGAGGAAAAATTGAAAATAGTGGTTTTGAAAAAAAAGCTAAAAAAGTGACTTTAAAATGATTCAATCAAAAAAAGAAAAAAGACCATTTGAGATACATGCCCAAGTGACCACCAGACCAGACCAAATTTCAGAAAAAGTTACTGAAGCGTTTCTGAGATACCTGCGTCCACAGCATACGGCCCACTGTATGCAACAACAGAGGCCGCGTCATCACATTAGTACTTTGTGCCCACAGGGCACAAAGGACTAAAAACAGTTCAATGTTGACTCATCAATGTTTCCTAAGTTCAATCAAAGTGAGAATTAGCTTTGTAACAAGTGACAATGAAAATGTTTTCAGCACAAGTCATTTCAGCAGATCGTCCATGTAGCCGACACGAACACGAAGTGTCTGTTACCGGCTACCAAAAACTATGAAAAATAGTAAAGAATGAGCTACAAAATCACTATCAGTTTTAAGTTGAAGGTAGAATAAGTCTGTGCCTTTGTATAAAATACTATAAAAATAGTAGAAAGTGAGCAACCAGCTGAAAGTTAGTCGAGGGGTACTTAACCGCATATCATTTGCATCTCATTGTCGGCTACATGGATTGTGTGCCGTCATTTCAACTATGCATCTTAACAAAATTATTCAAATAGACCACACTCCTCTCCACAACAAAAATGACAATTGTAGTATATTGTCTTCTGTCAAAGGTGTTCTGAAACCCAACCACACAAAATGTATTTGACGAAGGGAAACAAACAAAACTATACATTACTGATCTGCCATCAATATTTAAGAGAATAAACAATAAAACAAACCAAAAAAATTTCTCAGATTATTTTGGTGTCAATTCTGCAATTTGGAAGACTGCAATAACAATTTTAATTTTGGATTCCACAGAAATACTCATAAAGTGTGTATCATCTTGTGTTTACTTTGAAAGAAATGCCACTATTGTTGAATCAACGTAATTTATTACATTTTTATGAAACGGTTTATAGGTTAACACACCCTCTGAGTCAACACTTCACCTGAAACTCATCTCAGATGAGGAAAGAGGAAGGAAATAGGACTACTATGATGCAACATTTTGTCTGTAGTATGTGGAAGTTGGACACATACCTTATCACAAGTACTGCGATATCATACCTGCAGGTTAACCTTTGTGTACCATTACGTGAAATGATACACACAAACACCCACACACACACACATGTACACAAACATTGTGACCCATGAAACACACACACTTATGAAACACATGTTGGTACTACTCAATCCATGTGCAGAAAATATACTGTAAGGACAGAAGGAAGGTGACAACGCATTTTGCCTTTCACTTGACAGATTCATCCCTAGTTACCCTGGTCCCTATCAAGAATTCTGCTAAAGCCCATTCCAACCAGTACAGCCATATATATTCTTAATGAAAACTTGAACCATATGAAGACAAAAAAAACCCATAAACTTAACATGGTGATTTTTACTGACTTGATGTGGTGACAATATTGCACACTATTTATATATCATAGCATTGCATATTACAGCAATACTTGGGGTACAATCATTTTTTAAAATAATTTTTAATTTCATCAGAATTGACCAGAAAACGGGTGAAAATACTCTTTCAACCATAAGACTGCAGTAATGTTTTGTTGAAAGTGAATCTGATAATAAAAGTAACTTACTTGCAAATCAAAACATCTTCATATAAGTCTCATATGATTTGAAAATTCCTCCATATGCAGTGTCCATCAAAAGCTTAACCCTTTGAGTGCTGTAATTTTTCCCACCAAAATTTTAGTGCAACATTTTACTGAATTTTATGGATTTTTCTGAAATTTTTTTGATAATTTTTGACCTAATGTATATTACATTTCATTGGCTACACTTTTTTATCAAAATGTTAGCAAAAATCTTTAAAAAAAAATTGACAAGGATGTATTTTATAAGGGCAACAAAATTGCCTTTGGTGCTCAAAGGGTTAAACATTATCACACATTATATTTGGAACTTGCATTTGTGTAATATTTGCTGGGAATTGTCTCCGGCAGAGTGCTGATTTTCAAGAAAATTTGTCCTGCTCAAAGTTGAATTCACTGCAAAGTATCACGTGTACCTGTCTTCCGGACCTGATGGGATGGAAAGGTCATATTCATGAACAGCTGGATAAATGTCATTGGTCTGTGTTCAAATATGCCAATTTAACTTGAGAGAAAAGCAGAGGTTATTCAACTTGGACTTGGTATGCCAAACGCCAAAAGTTTAAAGCCTGGTGAATATCACCATTGACGAGACATCTGAGGGTGACCTACATCAACAACAAGTAAATTATCTACAACATAGTTGAGGAAAGGGGCATTCATTTTCCATGATAACAAAATTCATCACATTTCAACACAGAGAATATAATTTATCACAAAATACCAGGTGTGGTTGTCAAATTATCCTGTTTATCCATAGTTTAGCAAGCTTATCTTTGAAATTTGGCATTTGGTGTGTCACTGTTTACAAATACCAATATTTGGGGAAGTAAAGATACCGTAGTCATTTTGGTCTGCAATCCCTTATTATACATCTGTGACCATCTACTGGTTACTTTGAGTGCCAAAGTCTATTTTTGTCCCCTACATAAAATAAACCCCTGTCAATTTTTCTCAGATTTGTGCCAAAATTTTGAGAAAAAACTGTAGCCAATGAAATGTGATGTCCATTTGGTCCAAAATTATCAAACAATTACAGAAAAATTCATAAAAGTTGGTAAAATTTTGCACTAAAATTTTGGCGGGAGAATATTACAGCGCTCAAAGGGTTAACCGTATTTGGGCATGTGAGCAAGGCAGAGGTTACCTTGAGTATGTGGCATCTGATATTTATTCAGCATTAGATTCAGGACCTTGTTGACTACAGTCAACAACATCTGTGCAAGTCATTACGCAATGAACGGATCAGGTCTAGATTTCTGCTGTGTCACATTCCCATTAACCAAACCATGCTTGTACATGGATTTATCAGTGCTAGTTACATCATATTTGATTGCATAGCCACAAGTATTTTGTACAGAGCAGAATTGAAAGGAATAGCTGTGAATTTTTTTAAAATAATAGTTCATTATTTTTTGTCCAATAAAACAAATTATTATACACCTGCGTCTGTAACCTATGGAGAGTCGTCGTACAGTAAGTTTCGATATCAGAGGACGCGGAGTCCAATAACTTTGACGCGGAGTACAATAACTTTACTAAGGTGTTATTGGACGCTAGTTGACCTTTGACCTCAAAACACCTTTACGTCAACACGAGGAAAAAGAAGGGAAGATTTTACATATTTCACAAAGTAAATCACAGTCAGTCCAAAACCGTTGAATTTGAGTAAAATTATGCTGCTAACGTAAAATTCCTACCACAGGTAGAAATTTCGTTTCGTTTTTTTGCGGGTTGAAATTTCGTTCTGTGCGCGTAGCGGATGCGCTGAACACGTTCCTAGTCTGCTCGCGATTGCTCAGTGCAGTGCGTGACTTTTTTCTGGTAAAGTTGGACTAAAAAGGTGCATAATATTAATAATAAGGTTATTCACAAAATACCGGGATTTATGTCCTCGTACATCATACGCTTCGGTATTGTCCTCGACGTTACGCGTCTTGGACAATACCTCCGCTGCACGATGTACTCGGACATAAATCCCGGTATTTTGTGAATAACCTTATATAATAACTCCTCAACAAATATATAATTTAGCCTTGCCAATATTAGGAATTTTGTACAAAATTGTACATCATTATTTGCCAATGAATTCTAGTTCTAGCTCAAATTACATTTGTCGAAAGAAAATATAGAACTAAATACACATGTACAGATTTTGTTGACAAGTTAGGTACTGAACATTTTGACACAATTTGGGGATTAGAATTAGACTCTGTTACACATGGATGAAAAAAAATGGAAAAATGAAAACACATTACGGCTAATGGAGCTTTACAATATAAGGAGTCAATGTACTCAATAAAGGGACATGGGACTGGAATGTTTGTGGAGATGTGCCTGTACATGATACCCAAGCTTTGTAAACTAGTAATATACTATTACGATCTGTTTTTAGTGATCTGGTTATTTTAGTTTCAATTTTGTATCAATTTTCATATCAATGTACCGCCTTGTTTCATGTGCACCACAGTTGCTATGGAAACCCTCCACATTTCCCCATCTGATATTCAATAATAATTAACCTCTGACATTTTAATGCTGTTTTTTTACAAATACACTGGTTAAAGTTTGACAGCCAATGAACCATTGATGATTCTGATATTTGGCGCTTTTTCGATTGACGGCTTGCAACGTGGCTCAGAGCAAAAGGTTTCCACAGACACCCAATCAGTCCATGCTAGTCAATGCTATTACTGCATTAGTCCATCAAAATAATCTGATTTGATCTTCTGTCAAGGTTTTACCCTTTCACCATAATGGTTTGGCCCAAATCTACTGTTATCAATGATGATTTTGGACCTAGTTACAGAGAATTGAGGTAAACAGGTTTAATACCAGAGCCATCCGCCTCTCAGTTCAATAAATGTGATTAAAATCTTCATGAAGCAAGTTTGGGTCTTTGCCATCATTTCCCTTGGTTAAAAATCTGCACGGAAAACGAACGCCGGGGCAAAACAAAAATTTAGTCTGTGTTAGTCTATATATGTATACTAATCCTTTCACCCCTTTCTTTCTGTAGAAAGGTTCAGTCACAATGTAATAAACAACATGGATCTTACCAAATTCTTGGGACAGCAGGGTTTATCATCAAGGTCATTTCGCTTGAACTGTACATCAGGAAGTCCTGACTAAGCCTCATGCAAGATTACATCATCATTGACATTCTTCACAGTTTCTTCATAACCCTTGCTCAGATAAGTGATGTTTCCTCCCATTGCAAAATTTCAAGTGATCTATCATTTGATAGTTGACAAACAAGGATTCCAGAAAAAATTTCTCTACAGTGGCTTACTATAGCTCATAACGCGCTTTTGCGGACAGGAAAACCACAATCTCCACACAGTCAATATCAATACCAACACCAATCAATCTGATAAAACCAAACGTTTACTTCAGAACAGCTTGAGGGCAAATCTCAGAACTTGACCTGAGAAATCTCATATCGTGTATATCAGTGCCTGTCTTTTCACTCCTGGCAGGATGCAAACAAAATCACATGCTTCCTATGCCCTGTTGGCCATGCCTGCCACGTGCCAAGCTATTTTCTGAAAACAAAAAAGTCTCTATCTTGCTTGGTGGCAAATTTTTGAGATATTCACCACAAAGAGGGTTACTTGACCAACGTGGTTGGTGACATTTTCTTTGTGGGGTGGGAGGAAAAACAATAAAAGATTGTAAAAAAATATTTTTTGTGAGTAACCTAGGATGGCAGGAAATGGTTACAAAACGTATGAGACCAGTAAACTGTTGACAGTTTCACACGTAACAGGAGCGTGGTATACTGAGTCACCCTACAAGAGAATAGCAAATTATTGAAGCAAAGTCAATAAATTCAACGAAAACAAATAAATAACTCAAAATAGATCAAACAATAACATACTGGCAGTGGCAGGGTAAATTGTGTCGATCGATTATTGCAATTTATCTCTTATTGCTTCACCACTTCGTGTCCAGGATGTGAATCAATCTCTCTTAGGAAGCCTAGAACTGATGTCTGACATCTTCCAAATCTGTTTCAGCCTTTCAGACCTAGAGTATCAGTTGTAAGGCCCCCTAAAAAAATTGTTTCTGGTCCTTGACATTCAGCAAAGGTGATGCGGCAATGCAGTTTTTTTTTCTTTCTTTTTTTTATATTCCTGAAATTGCTGGTTTGGCACTATTGATGCAACATATTGTCTTTTATCACTGGCTGCATAATACTTCCTTTTTCTTTTTAGCATTTTGGCCATGCAAACAGGGATATCAAGGATAGCTGTACTGATGAGTATGAACCCCCCCCCACCCCACCCCCAACCCAAGACATGACGCGCAGGTTCTGGAATGATACAGGCAGTGAACAGAAGCAACCCTTTTTTTTGCCTAATTGAAATAAATCGGTTTATACCTGAATAAAGATTTTGCAAGCTACATGTGTAGTGGGATATATAGATATTGCGACTACAACTTGAACGACAGATGGAATATGATCAGCATATCGTGGTCAACAATATTACCACCAGCTTGTAATGGAGGGGCAATACTTTGAATTGCATTTTGTCCAGAGAATGAGCCAAAAATTCACACAAGCAAACACACACAACTGGGAAGTTGCTAGTACCTTTATAACTTAGTGGAAATCTTGCTTCCTTGAGCTTGGTAAAATTTAGACGTCACAACAAAATGACCAGTACCGTATTTTGAAACAAGGCATTGTAAAAGTATGTAGAAAGGAGACTCATTTTAATTTCTCCTTTATATCAATGACGGTCAAGTGCAACCATGACTGAGAGTCTGTACTCAATCCTGTGGCATTTTTCTGATCTATTCTCAAGCACTCATAACTTTTTGATGAATAAATAATTTTGAACTTAACATTCTTGTTAAAAGGAAGATACAGTCACTCTTGGTTCAACTGATTGCAATAGTGAGACATACTTGAGTAGAGTTAACCTGTAAAGTACCTGGTTACAAACAGTCAGGTGATATGTATGTAAACTGCATTCAGTCCAAGTAAGTAAATACATTACATTATTATACACCTACTGTCGTAACCTATGGGAGTTTGACCGTCCAATAACTTTCCGTATTTTGTATAGTACGCGGAGTCCCGAATACGGGAGACGCGCGACGCACTGGGACATTCTATTTTTAGGTGTAATATGCAAATTTTCAACAATCGCGCGCGTTCCACTCATATCGCGCATGCCGCATCCCTCAAAATTTACCATAGAATTAGTTTATACAGACGATTAATGGAGGGAGGTGTATAATAATAGGGTTATACACAAAATACGGCCCGGTATGGACGAGGGCTCAGTGAGTGACATATTGGACGAGCCGAATATTGAACCTCTGAAGTCTCTGTGACCCTATTCTTTCCATGTAGAATGTAAACAGTGCCACATTGGCTGTATACTTGCATTAGATTTGCATTGTGTGTAGATTTCACCATAGAAGGTCATTGAACCTTCCTACAAGGAACCAATGGTTCTTTGGAAAGTTGATCATGGATGTTTGTCATTAACTGATCAGCCTTTTAGACAATTGTACCTCAATATACTAAAGATCCCTGTTGCCTCTATCAACTTCGCTTTTGTAGAAGTATTTTCAAATACTCTAGCTCTGTCTGCAAAACATTGTTAGCAAAATGCAGTCAAAATGTCTGGAGTTCAAATTATCAACATAGCCTGTGTGGTTAGTTCAAAGCTGTTGTTTCCGACCAGGATTCAAAAACATCTTATTATGTACAGAACACACTGTATTAGTACAGGTTATAGTATATCTGTGGGGAGAAGATAAAGAGCTTGGTGTTTTTTAGCACAAAAATCACGAAAATATTATTATCAGATATGGCTTTTGTCCCATAATATTGTTCCACATCTTATTTCAGATACATTTTGGTAAAAATAAGCACAATTTGATCAGTGAAATGTGTCAGTCCATGGAAAAACATCTTGATGTCATTTTCCTTTCTGAGAACTAACTCACTAACGTGGATATGTTAGCAGAAGGTTGTGTAAATTTGGGGGCAAAGTACTGCACTGACTATAAATAGAGCTGTATTCAGCTGAAAATTTCATGATGTTTCTCTCTAAATTTGGACTCATATTACAGAATAGACAGCCAGCAAATTGAAATATGCAATACAGTTGACAATTAAATGCTCCAAGGCTGTAGGATTAAAACTGTCACCTGATTGGTCAGTTGAACACAAAATATCCAAAGTAATTGACATCCTTCACACCAAGGTCCTTTGAAAATGATAACTTTCACTACATGTAATTGGCAGTAAAGACACATTGAAATGCGGCGTCAAACGGTTTGTCACAAGACCATGAGTTCAACTGTCTCCTAACTTACGCAATTACTGGCATGGGCAGCCATTGCTCTCTATACTGATATAATTCAAGCTATGCTTTGTCATTTTAGTAGCTTACAAAACGTCCGTTTGTAATATTGTATACTGCTAACTCCAGAAGATTACCTGCACTGTGTCTCTTTCAACTGTTATCTGATTATTCAGATTCCGAACATTGGTCATCAAGGCTTGAACCACCGCTATCTGCTACAGATGATTGAGATTACTGTAAATCTTAGTCTTGATGTCAAATCTTAGAATGAACCTATGCTTTCTACATGTCAGTTGTTGTATTCACTTACACTGTACTGAGAATATGATTTAGCTGGCTACAATCACATTGATGATCAGAATAACACAAGAAGAAAACACTCATGTAACTTCTCACTTCCCGTCCCTATGACCAGATAAGAGAAATAACAACCTGAAGACAAGAGACATTAATTATATGCAAATTGCGTAGCAGGCAAACAGAACATTCTGGAGGGTTGCATCACTATTAGGAGTGCAGCTATTCAGGATTTGTTGTGTTGCTTGCCGTGAAATAAAAAGAATTTTTATCTATGAACAGGCAACACACAATGGTTCTTCTTGGAAGCTGGGTACAACATGCAGCACTTTACATATCCCTATTATAGGTTTTAACTAATTTACAACAATTGAACAATTCACTGTAAAGAAGATTCATTGTCGATGAAGTGAAGTCACATCTTTGTGTTGGCTAAAATACAACTTGCACAAATGACTTTGAAATGCAACGATTATTTTCCTCAAGTCTGAATTCCTTTACCTTAATGGAATCATCGATCGGTACTGGTATTTCATGTATTTATTTATCAAGACCTGACCCAGCTACTGAAAATAACGTAATGTGCATTCATAGATAAACAACCAATTAAATTTGGAAAAGTACACAGCCAGCTGAAAGTCGAAACAGTACAAGGGTGTGAACATGCAGTGTCATCGCCCTTAACGGTATATAACAGTATTTTGTTTCAGACTGTCCTCCAGGAATCGTGGATACACTTTCTCAGGTCAGATATTTGTCACAATGAGGTCAATCAAGTCTACAAAGTTTGTACCAGAATGTCAAATCATGTGTACGGACACCAAAAGGTATTTAATACAGATTCTTTACTTGTACTTACGGTGTCCATCAAGGTTCAGTATTGTCACCTCTTTTGTTTAGTATTTTTGTCAATGACATTGGGAAAACATTGAGTGAAACTTGTCAGTTTTCAGGTGTGGATATCGGACTTATGAAAATTATTTATCTTTTATTTGATTATGACCTGACTCTTGTTAGTAGTTCTCGAATTGGGTTACAGAGACTATTTAATCAATTGTACGATCATTGTTGTAAATGGAAGCTAAATGTTAACATTAAGAAAACTAAAATTATTGTATTTAGAAGGGGTGGTGGGTTAAAAAAGTATGAGAAATGGTTTTACGATGGGCAATAAGTGATGGTTACATCTTTTACAGTATAAATTATTTGTTTGTATATTTACTTGTTTGGATGGTTTATTTTGTACTGTATGCTAGCAATCTGTTTCCATATTGTGTAATTATTTTTTTTTTTGGGGGGGGGGAGGGGGCGTAGAGGCCACAAATACTGAAATAAACAATCAATCAAAAAGTGCACAGCCAGCTGAAAGTCAAAACAGTACAAGGGTGTGAACATGCAGTGTCATTGCCCTTATATAACAGTCTTTTGTTTCAGACTGTCCTCCAGGAATCGTAGATACACTTTCTCAGGTCAGATATGACTCACAATTGCCTTGAGGTCAATCAAGTCTACAGACAATGCCCACATGTTTATTTACTTGCCCTTGCCACAAGCACTGTAGGGCTTCCTAGTTTGCACTGATAGGCCCCTTCATTGTAACACACTCACAGCACCTCACAAAAACTGTTTCACCTGCAGAGTTGGTGGTGTTACATGTAATGTACTTAGTTCAGTAATATTCTCAACCCTTGGAGTCATTTTTCCAGCCATCTTGTAACACAGCTATTTGCAGGTTCATGTGGTTATGAATACTTCCAGACCATTTCATTCGTTGAATTCAAAACAACTCAGGAACAACAGTACCAGCCCTCTTCACGCCAACTTCCTGTTGATCTGTCCATGATTTGTCATGCAATTGTGTACGAGATATTTGAAAGACTGGCTAATGACCTGGGCATCGGGGGGGGGGGGGGGGGGGGGGGGGGGGGGGGGGTTCTCAAGCACAAGAAATAGTTACATGTAAACACAGCAAATGCTCACATCCATGCAGTACCATGGCATCTATCCTAATAAGTTTTATTTCTACGAACATCATCTGTTTACCATTGGTTTACTTCTTGCTAATGGCATCACGATGATCACGTCCGTTAATGTCGTTCCCGATCCGTGCCAATGAACAATTGACTTTCACTAGCTGCAATAATTGTAGCCCTTGGTTGGTGGGGATTGGGCTTCTGTCGTGCGGCTCGCGCCTTGCCCCAACCAGGGCTACAATTTCTCCCTATACCTGCTAGTGTAAAAGCTGCAGTGCGGATCTACACTGCATGGTCAAGGCACACACGGGGCTGCATTATTAGAGAATCTCGCCTTACCGTGTGCAAATTTCACTATAATCCTGCTCCCGGATAATGTTAGAGCCCTTGTAACTCCTATCGATGGTCAACTTTACTCCTTGCAGCTGAAAAATGACAGTTTAATGACTCAGGCGCGAAGTCAATTCGAACTGGACCGCCGTCGTTGAACTCTGTACCCAGCCGACTTGTACCATTACATTTTAGGGGTGGCCGACTAGGTGTGAGGGACTAATGAAAACGGTGACACTAGCAGTACAGTAGCGCGCTAGTGGCAGTATAGTTGTTGTTATTTTAACGCTATCTTTTCGGAGGATTGAAAAAGGTCATAGGACTGTTTGCTCCTTTTCAATTACTGCTAGAATACCACTATCGCTGAAAGCAAAGAGAGACCAGTGACCATTGAAGAACTGCCATCTTTATTTCCTGAGAAGTGAAAGAGATATTCACGCCATGCAAAGTCTGTCGTCTCGTCTTTGCCATTTTATACAGATGCTCTGACAACAAGAGGACACCGCGATATAATTATAAAATATCCAATCGATATTTACGGCTAATATACTATACGATATAGATCTCTAAGGCTATAAAATCTTCGATATATATTCGGATATTTACCCGCCTAATTAACAAACTCTAGTATCATCTAGTAGCGAAGTTCGAGCCAGACTAGCGCTTGGCCAGAGCTGTAAAGTGGTGAAATGTCTGACAAATATTCGCGACTCTTTTTAATCTTGAAGCTTATAGTGGTACATTTTCCGACTGTTTCAAATGTGCTGAAATAGTTCCGATGTTAACAAACTATAGGCCTATCTCCCTTCTACCAGTTCAATCTAAAATACTAGAAAAACATGTTTATATTAGTTTTTACAGTTTTATGCATTTAATCTTTTTTGACAACTCACAATCATCAGACAACATCACTCTTGTCACATTGCTTTAGTCAAGTTAACTGACCAGGGTCTATACTTTTACAGAATATAGATGAAGATAATTGTTTTTAGATATACTTAAAGATTTTTTTCATCGTTGATCATAACATTTTGCTGAGTGAACTTTCTGTGTACATGTTTTCTGATTTGTCACTGAAGTGGTTTCGATCAGACCTTACAGGAAGAAGTCAATGTTAGCTATTTAGGTGTACACGCTCATGTTTTGTCGATTGGTGCGGTGTATCTCAGGAGTCCATTTTTGGTCCACTTCTGTTTTGATCATGTTATGTATGTCATTTCCTCCCACACTCATCATGACATGAGTTTAATTAGTCTGGAACATTCTCAACTTTGTGTAAAAGTGGGAAGCTTTAAATAGATACTACTACTGTACTGTGACTACTACTACTTCGGTGCTTCAAATTTTATCAGATTTATTCAAAAACTGCTGAGGTCAATATCAAAGCATGTATGTAAAACATGCTGATTCAAGGAATTTGTTACAAAAAGAAAGATGTATCCATGAAAAAGCACAGATGTGAAAATGCTGTAAAGAAATCCTCATACAACCCGGCCTACTTCATCATTAAGATGTATGTTGACAGACAAGAAAATGCCGAAATTTTAAATTGATAAACACTGCATTATTGAAGTAGTCATGAGCAAACGGATGGAGGAAGTCCATCTGATTAAAATCAGGTGTAGAGTACGGCGACGTCTTCTTATGCGTACGCGGTATTCTCTCCGAGTCGCTGTCGCCTCTCACTACGCGACAGCGAGAGAATACCGCGTACGCATAGAAGACGTCGCCGTACTCTACATCTGATTTTAATCAGATTGGAGGAAGTCGCTCCTATATTAGGCTATTTCCATACTGAGTTCATCATGCACACTGTAAAGTTCACTATGATTCGAAGCGAGACTACATAAATGTCCTGTGAGAAAATTAATCTGGAATGTAATCCGCGTTTGTGTAATGAGTTAAGAAATGCTACGACCCTACAAAAACAGTAAAATACCTACGTGTTGTATACAAATAGCAAAGTATTTGGCAAAGCTGCACTATAAGTAACTATAAATAAATATCGGCGATTTCACAGACCCGGCGTGCCGTGGCACAAGGCTAGTCATTGTAGTATCGTCTAGAGTCCGGAAATTGCCGATAAATATTCTGTAAGTATAGGCGATTTCACAGACGCAGAGTGCTGAGTCCAGTGTCGATCGGCGATTTCACAGTAATCCCGAAATCGTCGATATGTCAAACTTTGATACTAGATGGAAAATATCCGATTTTAAAAAAAAATGTTCAAAGTCACGCCGTCATGGACAAGAATGCCGTTTTGGCACCCACTTCACACATTGTGACCTTTTTAGTCGAACAGATTTTGCTTGGAACCACTCTTTCCACATTGAACAACAGCGGCATCTTGTAAATGTAGTTGTACCAATGAGGTGGATGGTTGAACTTAGTTGTGAAAGTTGAACTAGTTATGGAGTTTAACTTAGGCACACGCCTCTGAACAATATGCATGGACACAAAGTTCTAACTGCTTCAAATGACCCTTTCCCGTGTAGGATTTATTGAACTAGTACGTAACATATTTGAGAAAGTTGGGAAGATGAACTAATTAAAATGCGTAGTTGAACTTCGGCAAAAGTATCTCTCTTATTCACCAAGAGTTATATATTGTCATGAAAATTACCCACCCCTTTCAATCCCATAAATAGTCCTACGAGTATGGCAAGAGTGTCCGGCTTTGGCTCCGGAGGCAGTGAAGGGCTACCCGTAAGCATGCTCATTCAGCTCCCTCACACCTGTCGGCCACCCCTAAAATGTAATGGTACAAGTCGGCTGGGTACAGAGTTCAACGACGGCGGTCCAGTTCGAATTGACTTCGCGCCTGAGTCATTAAACTGTCATTTTTCAGCTGCAAGGAGTAAAGTTGACCATCGATAGGAGTTACAAGGGCTCTAACATTATCCGGGAGCAGGATTATAGTGAAATTTGCGGCGAGATTCTCTAATAATGCGGCCCCGTGTGTGCCTTGACCATGCAGTGTAGATCCGCACTGCAGCTTTTACACTAGCAGGTATAGGGAGAAATTGTAGCCCTGGTTGGGGCAAGGCGCGAGCCGCACGACAGAAGCCCAATCGCCACCAACCAAGGGCTACAATTATGCAGCTAGACTTTCACATGTGCACACAATATTGATGGAGATCTGTCTGATATACTACCGCGGACGTTTACGAGACAATTCTTGAAGTAAAATCGTGGAAGATTAAAAAAGTCAACCTTTGCCATACTCGCGACTTCTGAGTCAACTACGACCTAGTTCATAAAGCTGCTCAGCATTTGTAAACAGGCTTCAACAATCCACGATTCCTCTCTGGTTTTCCTTCCTTGGAAGACTAATCACGCGCATCCATTGAATTTGGCATATGTAGTGTGCTACATATAATAATGAGCGATAATAAACTATAAAAACTTGCTGGTGGTTTCTCACAGATACACGAAGTTACTACTCATCAATACTGGTTATAACCATGGACGTAAAAAGATGGGGTGAACGTGCGCAGCACTACACGTTTCATGGCCGTCTGCAGCTAGCTTTGACCGCACCGGCGCCGTTCGCTTGTAGCCTGGGCGGAAAGGAAAATGGATATATCCATCCTGTTTGGTGAACTAACTTTACATGTCTTGTGTAAAGGGTGGTCTTTCATGTACGCGTCTGATAGGAGTGCGATAACGGATGAAAAAGACCCGAAAGCCGAGTGCACGATGCCGAAGAATTGCAATATCACAGTGGATTTGTAACCGTTGGCGTTTTACTAGTAATACGGTACGCAAACGGTCCTTATGAGATCATTGGCGTTTCTGTGGAGTGAATTGCCATAAAAAAGCAAAGTAAAACATATTCAATATCTACATAAAAGTCAGCTTGAAGTAACTGGCAAGGATGTGGTGATCTGATCATGTCGAGGTCAGTGACTGGACCGTCGGTCACAGACCGACAGACAGCGATGCATGCATGCTATGGTGCCTACGCTATGTTCGATCAGGTCGTACCCTGTGCACGCTTTGAGTAGCAAAAAATATAGCCACACTTACCGCAGAGTCCGCAAAAAATCAGCACGGTTTGTATGAAGAGGAGAACAGACAGCTTCATAATGTAAGTCTCACTATCTATCCTCGAAATTACGCGTCTCTCCCTCCACTAAAGCGACAATTTCTGGCAAAGAACTCGCAGCCGATAGACGTTCAGACTGTACCTTGTACCATGTGCTGTAGAAGCGACTTCCTGACGTCACTTCCGTAACGCTTGTGACGTAAGGAGACTAAATGTTCTGGGTATACGAAGTACCTGCCTGCTCGGTACCTAGAAAGTGTTTACATCACGATGTTTAAATAGATATATGAATGCATGACGTCAATACCCCGTATCGTATTGGAAATCTTATTATTTACTTGATTATTCATTCATTTATACTCACCATGCTAATACTAAGACGAATTTCAGCTACATGTAATTATAAAAAAACAAAACCAGAGGAGAACTTTAATTGGCCGAAAGCAACTACAAAATGTGATAGTATTCGGTGCGGTAAGGATATTTGTGAGAAAAAAGTGATGGTATCATTCAACACCTTTATATTAAAGAAATAAAAATGACTTGTAAGACAGTTCTGAATTTAAAAGACAGGCTATAGAGGGGGAATGTGTGTCAATCATTCGGCTGTCGAGTTGTCCAGTATCATTACAGTACTTTCATGATGGTGATATTCACAATGTTGTGATAAATCATAAATGCCCGTCCTTTATTTATTTCCCTTTTGTTATTTTATCTCGCCATATATAAAGGGAGGAGGTTGTTGGAACTGCACTCAACGGTTGTATGGGACCCATACGACTAATAAAACAGTATATCGAAGGTGCGTTGGCGATTGATGAAAGTTATATACATGTATGTATATATATATATATATATATATATATATATATATATATATATATATATATATATATACATATATACATATATATACTGTAAAACATGTTTGTCGTAATGTACATCGTCAAATGTAGGTTTTGCAGCAATGTTGACGTGATGCATCTGGATATCATGCAAGAAATGCGTTGTTTACAAATAAGAAAGTTGCACAGGCGCAATTTCGACGAGACGGCCCTCCTTTACATTACTTTACTTTACTTTATTTTACTTTACTTTATTGCTCACTTCAACAAACACTGGATGAAGCTGCTGCTGGGGGAGGAACTAAAGTACAATAAATAAGTTTGGCAAGAGGTAGTTTATCTTTGTGAGTAAAGATATACATGAACTTTTCTCTGTCATTAAAATCAAGAAAGCCAGGATTATACAAACTTGTAAGTAAACATCTTTTTATAGTAAAGGTAACGGTCGTCGGAACTGCGCTCGAAGGTCGAATGGGGCCCACATGTCAATGTAAATACTGTATGTAAGGTACGATGGTGATTGATGAAAGTTAAAACATGTCTGTCATAATCTACATCGTATAATATAAAATGTTGCAGCTATGATGATGAGGTGCATCTAGATATCGTGAACGAAATACATAGTTTGTAAACAAGAAACTCGCACAGGCGCAGATCCGACGACTGTTTCATTTAAGGCTATAAGTACAATGTCTCCCTTTAATTTAGAGCCCTGTAGAGCTACTGCTCTGTAGGTGAGCGCACCTACCCTATTTTATTTTGAATAGTTGCAGAGATTCCGTACTCTCAAGTCTCTCTGTGAAGAGATTTCCAAGCTGGGGTGGCGCTCTTCACTGTGCTGGGAGTGCGTGCGTGGCATAAACTCAAAGAATACATATGTACATCATCGGCATGAAATGCCATCCCACTATATCCACGTGTGGTGTTTTCTGCAAATATACACTTCATTCATAAATAAAACTCTGATAACCAATATATCCTACAGAAATGGCATAACTGTGAATGAACACTGCAAACACAAACATACAAGAGACTTACAATACTATTGTAGCAGTATAACGATTATATATTATATATATATATATATATATATATATATATATATATATACATATATATATATATTAATATATATATATATATATATATACACTTGATCCAAGGTACTATGGTGACTGATGAAAGTTAAAACATGTTTGTGCACGATATCTAGATGCATCTCATCATCATAGCCGCAACAATATATATATATATATATATATATATATATATATATATATATATATATATATATATATATATATATATATAAGCTATATAGTAGATATAGTGGATATATACTACATGTATATCTACTATATATCATATATCTACTATATATCTAGATCGATAGATAGATGTATAGATAGACAGACTGACAGATGCATAGATAGATACGTAGTATATATATTAGATATATGATATATTAGATATATGTATAGTATATCCAGATAGACAGACAGACAAACAGACAGACAGATGATAGACAGACAGACAGACAGACAGACAGACAGACAGACAGACAGACAGACAGACAGACAGACAGACAGACAGACAGACAGATAGATAGATAGATAGATAGATAGATAGACAGATAGATAGATAGATAGATAGATAGATAGATAGATAGATAGATAGATAGATAGATAGATAGATAGATAACTTTGGTAGAACACGTCTCGGGGACAGATATTCAGACTCTCAAACTTTTCCAATACATTTTAGGTCTACCACTTGTAGGAAGCTCAATTTAAAGGGAGGCAGTCGTCGGAACTGCACCTGTGCGAGTTTCTTGTTTACAAACACTGCAAAAATTCGAGCACGATATCTAGATGCACCTCATCATCATAACATTTAACATTATACGATGCAGATTATGACAAACATGTTTTGACTTTCATCAGTCACCATCGTATCTTGGATGCAGTGTTTACATTGGTCGTAGGAGTGCCATACGATCTTTGGGAGCAGTTCCGACGACTTTATCCCAATAAAACTTCTCTAGAAAGGAAAGTTTTTAGTTTTTTGAAAATCGAAAATTCTCTTTTGTAATAGAATTTAACAAGGGATGGCAGCTATTTTGAAGTTCAAAATTGGTAAATGTTGAGCAGTTTTTTTCTCAAGTACCAAAATTTTTACCGTGACGGTGACTCCCGATTTTTAGTCTCGATTCGGTAAAAATGGTTGAAAGTTTCATTTGGGACAGTTTGAGCAACAGTTGAAGTCTCACTTTGAGGCGCATACAACATTAACGAGTGAGATGTGCAATACGGTGTTTTCAATCGCGTTCTAACTCACACACCATATGGTATCCGGTCATCTAGCGGAGAAGCAACAGACAGAACCGCTCGGCCAACCCCCCAACCCCCCAACATGGTTACTGCATTCTTACGGTAAAAACATCTCAACGTGTAGCCCTGAGTTGCAAATCTCATACAACGCTGGTAAAATCACCAACTTTGTCTTTCAATTTAAATCTGGCATTTCCTTCTCAGGCAACTTGAGCTCAGCAATCCAGGTGGGTTATTATTTGCTGATAAAATTGAAGAATAATGACCGGGTGTCCCTACCTCAAACATGTAAATAATTCATACTGACACCATACATATTTACACAAAACCATGGTTGAAAATGTCTTTGATTGTATGTACGCCAAAGCACAGTGATACCAAAAATGACCATTATTAATTGCAATGAAATAAATGTGGGAAATTAAAAAAAATATTGTATACATTTCCAGACAGCTACCATTCCATTGACTATGTTTACAGCTTCATTAGGGTTTAATGGTTGATTTTTCACCTCGATGATAAATAATAAATAAATTGTCAAAAGACAAATTAACTTGACACTAATTCATACCACTTTTGCTATTCATAGACACCAGTTGTAAATTTACGACAGGGAAGCGCATCCAGATGTGCGCCCTCTTGAGTCAATAAAGTAAGTTTCTTTCCGCAACATTTCGCAGCGGTCAGATCTGAACACGAGGCCCGGTGGTGGCAGTCCCCGGGTTGGTGGGTACCCATGCGCGTTACCAAATTCACGGAAAAGGGGGTGTTTTTCTTCAGTCATCTCGGAGATTCTAGGTCCGTGAAATCGAGAAAAAGGGGTACTTTCACTGTAACCTCCGAGATTAGGGGTAGTCCTTTCATAATCTCCCAAGGACACTAAATCTGGTCTAGTCTCACTCTAGATGATTGTGTATGAATGTGACTAAAATCAGGTGAGGACAAACATTTGTGATGTATGTACATGTATACAAAGTCAACCTCCAGGGTCAACCCTGGAAGTCAACATATATACTAACCTCCTAGATTTCGAAAATAAGGGTATGTTTTTACAGCTAATTTCTCCCAGATTTGCCTCAAATAGGGGGTGTTTTTCTCAGAAATATTCTAGGAAAGGGGGTACTTTTCAAACTTGGGTAACAAGCATGGGTACCCACCAACCCGGGGACTGCCACCGCCGGGACACGAGGGGACAGTCAACTCTACTATACTAGGCTTTCTGTCACCACAGCGAAGTTTGTGAATCATGAAGATTAAACTTAGTGTGTAATTTATTCAATTGTTTATTGAATGCGTATTTAACTTGACACTAATTCATACCACTTTTGCTATTCATAGACACCAGTTGTAAATTTACGACAGGGACGCGCATCCAGATGTGCGCCCTCTTATTCAATTGTTTATTGAATGCGTATTTAACAAAAATCGTTGCATGTACGCATAGAAGATTGTATCTGGGGTTATATGGGAAGGTCATTTTGAAGGAAATTTACAAACTGTTGCACGTCTTCATAGTTTATGATATCAAAAGGGCAAGTGCATTATCATTAATGACAATCTACAGATTAGAAACCATAACGACATAAATTAAAATAAGAAATATAAGAAACAGACAGACAAAAAGTCAAGGAATTGAATTACCAGTATTCAATTGAGTCCATTGACCATTTATTTTCCAATATTTATTCTCTCACACATTCTGGGAAGAGTTTTATAATTTCTTCATCGTCTGTTTTGCTTGTTTTGAGACCCAGCCTTCATCACGTACCTTTTGGAGAAATGAGCGATTCAGTTATTTACAGTTATCTATTCTTATAGCAAAACCCTTTATTTATGCAATGACGATGTATAATAGGAAACAATGATATGCTTTATATTTGCCGCAAGTGAAACAAAACTGCCACTCAGAGTACAGAATTGCTCTGGAAAAAGACAAGTTAGAGACACATTGTAAATGGATTAAAATACTACCAATGATAAATGATAATTGAGAACTGTACTGTAACACCTTTCTAACAAGCGCTGTAACCCTTTCCCGATGAAACATTTTCGAATGAAAAAAAAACACATGAATCTAGCATACATTTGAATGCGATGCATAGGCGGCTAGCCAGTTAGTTTTGGGTTGGCGGGGAGGGGAATGCCACTCTTGTAGAGTGAGAATTTTTAAAAAATAACACATTTTTGGAACTATTTCCTCCATTCTTGGCCCGTGAAAACTGGGATAGAACACAGTCACCTGTGGTCGGTCTATTCCGCTATTCTATGCCGACCACAGGTGACTGTGAATAGACAACTTTGCTTGCATATGATGACAAACATTGCCATAGAGATATACAGGCCATGAGGCAATCTGATTAAAATCAGATGTAGAGTACGGCGAAGTTTATACAAGCCCCGTGTAGAGGCGACAGCAAGAGAATACCGCGAAAGTGTAAACGTCGCCGTAGGGGGCCTACTCTACATCTGATTTTAATCAGATTGGCCATTTACCGATATTTGAAATTCAAAATGGCCGCCATCCCTGTGTTATCTTTAAGGGAAAAAATAAATTTTTCGAAAAACTCAGACGATGGATTTTTTTTTAATTCTAAGAGAGCTGCCACAAGTAGATCAGAAACGAACTGTATACATTTGAGAGTCCGAATATCTGTCTGTATTCTACCTTAAAGTCAGACTGTAACGTCCATCCGTACAATTTACAAAAATCATAAGGCTGCCGATGAGCTTCTAATAGGAAACCATACATGGAAACCCAAGTCAAATTCAAGTTCTATCCCGAACGAAGAAAAAGCTCATTTTGATCCCAACATACCGAATATGCGAACGTGGCGCTGATTATGATCCCTGATCTATTGTTACGAAGTTGAGAAGTCATCACCGTGTATCGGTAAATAACACCTTTACCGAGATCAGTAGGGCAAAGCATAAACTTCTACTGCCTATAGACCTTTTCCCGGTTATCTCACAATGCATTGCAGTGACTTTATCAAACACCGTATATAAGCTCAAAACAGCGAAAACATGCTGATTTGTTTTGTACAGCGGATTGTTATAGAAGAATGACACAAATTTGCAATACCAAATAATGCCCCGTGTATAATCTAACCATCAGCGACGAAAATACAGGTCTGGGTGTAATCTATGGGGGCCCGTTCTGGTCAAAATTATGTTTTATTAATTTTAGTATGTTAGAATTAATTTTATGTAGACTGGAATTAATTTACTAGCACTCGAATTAATATTATGTTTCTTTTAATTAATTTTATATGCTTTAATTAATTTTGTGTAGTCATACCGAATTAATTTTATGTGTTCCAATTAATTATTTCTGCTTATCTTTGCTGTAATTAATTTTATGTAGTCTAGAATTAATGTTGCTAACATTTCAAATTATTTATATGTTTTTATGTGCCGGAATTAATTTTATGTAGTCTAGATTTAATATATTAATTCCTTCAATTGATTAATTGGGTTCAAAATGTTTTCACGTGCTGCAATTATTTAATGTGTGCTAGAATTAATTTCTACCAGTGTCTTCAATTAATTTTGTGTTCGGTCGAAGTAATTATGTGTTTGAGCGAATTAATTATATGTGTTCGGTCGAATTAATTATATGTGTTCGCTCGAATTAATTATATGTGTTTGCTCGAATTAATTATATGTGTTTGCTCGAATTATTTTCGGCCGATCCCACAGTCCTTTGCGCACACACTCTTAAATCAATATGGCGGCTCCCGACCGGAGTGGTATTATTCAGGCGCTCGAACCGTGATCTGTGAAAATGGAAATCAATAAACTGATCACAAAAACTTTGGTAGTGTCTCCTGTCTGAGGGATCGTGTATGTGATTGCTCATAGAGCGAAGCCCGACCAATTTTGTGTTTACGTCAGACACGAACGTTCACCCTTTCTATCGGGCTTTGCCAATCATCTCGTGTACTGTAGTTTGTGTAGCCCTGCGTACGATGCTGTGTGTTCCGCTACAGCTAATAGCCCCGCACACCACAGCCTGCAAAGACCCGTACGTAGAGTTGGTGACTTCAAATCCATTTTGGACTTGACGTAAAAAGCCAAATTACTGCCGAAATTCAGCGTTCTTGGGCCCAAGTCGTATCCCTGCCTACCTCAGCTACTCGATCGCTTCCAAAAATGCCAGTCTTTTATTCTTTTTCGTAAATAACCGTCGATGTCGGCAACTCTCTCGCTAGCCCTGCGTACGTACGCAGTGTACGCTGTGTGTTAGGAACGCACACAGGGAATGCACAGCGTACACTGCGTACGTACGCAGGGCTAGCGAGGAGAGTTGCCGACATCGACGGTTATTTACGAAAAAAGAATAAAAGACTGGCATTTTTGGAAGCGATCGAGTAGCTGAGGTAGGCAGGGATACGACTTGGGCCCAAGAACGCTGAATTTCGGCAGTAATTTGGCTTTTTACGTCAAGTCCAAAAATGGATTTGAAGTCACCAACTCTACGTACGGGTCTTTGCAGGGCTGTGGTGTGCGGGGCTATTAGCTGTAGCGGAACACACAGCATCGTACGCAGGGCTACACAAACTACAGTACACGAGATGATTGGCAAAGCCCGATAGAAAGGGTGAACGTTCGTGTCTGACGTAAACACAAATTGGTCGGGCTTCGCTCTATGAGCAATCACATACACGATCCCTCAGACAGGAGACACTACCAAAGTTTTTGTGATCAGTTTATTGATTTCCATTTTCACAGATCACGGTTCGAGCGCCTGAATAATACCACTCCGGTCGGGAGCCGCCATATTGATTTAAGAGGTGTGTGCGCAAAGGACTGTGGGATCGGCCGAAAATAATTCGAGCAAACACATATAATTAATTCGAGCAAACACATATAATTAATTCGAGCGAACACATATAATTAATTCGAGCGAACACATATAATTAATTCGCTCAAACACATAATTACTTCGACGAACACAAAATTAATTGAAGACACTGGTAGAAATTAATTCTAGCACACATTAAATTAATTGCAGCACGTGAAAACATTTTGAACCCAATTAATCAATTGAAGGAATTAATATATTAAATCTAGACTACATAAAATTAATTCCGGCACATAAAAAACATATAAATAATTTGAAATGTTAGCAACATTAATTCTAGACTACATAAAATTAATTACAGCAAAGATAAGCAGAAATAATTAATTGGAACACATAAAATTAATTCGGTATGACTACACAAAATTAATTAAAGCATATAAAAATTAATTAAAAGAAACATAATATTAATTCGAGGTGCTAGTAAATTAATTCCAGTCTACATAAAATTAATTCTAACATACTAAAATTAATAAAACATAATTTTGACCAGAACGGGCCCTCATAGTAATCTGCCATAGAGTTCTATGAGTAACGAACCCTGCGTGTACCCTACGGCTAAAAAGTTCTATGCGTAACGTACGCTTTGTATACCCTGGCGCGCAATGCATCATGGAACCGGTAAAAGAACTATTAGTGTGTGTGTGTGTGTGTGTGTGTGTGTGTGTGTGTGTATTATATATATATTATATATAATATATATATATATATATATATATATATATTATATATATATATATATATATATATATACATATACATATATATGTATATGTATATATACATACACATATAATATATATAACTATATTATATATATATATGTGTGTGTGTGTGTGTGTGTGTGTGTGTGCATGCATACATACATACATACATACATACATACATACATACATACATACATACATACATACATACATACATACATATGTTTACGAATGCAGGGACAACACCTGACAGCACTGCTATGCATACGAAACGAATGGTGTTATCTTTGAACACTAGGGGTCAATACTCTGATTCCGTATCCAGACGACCTTTCGCTGACTATTCTCCGATGACAGGTAGTGAAGTGTAATATTTTTATGGTAACATAGATCTCGTATACCTGTACTAAACTTCCCTCAGTGTGTTTTCAAGGGATTTCCCCTTCGGTTTGCGCGAAGTTGATAATTGTAGATTAGCTAGCTATCGGAGCACGCGGGCGCTGTAATTTTGCCGCGAAGGATGAAAAAATACCGATTGTCGTCGCAAAAATTAGAAATACTCATCGGAAATGATTGGGACGAACAGGGAAATCCGTTTTTGGACGAAAATCGGGAGAAAATCATTCATGAAAACAATGTCGTTTGTAAAATCTGTGGGAATTTCAGTGAGATACCTTGACTAGATAGGGTAGGTTTTTGGAAGTGTGAAAGCGTAGTTTTGGGGTGTATTGTAAAACAAGCACTCGTGTTATTACGACATTGGGTGACAACTGACATACTACCCTCATTTTTGTAGCCTAGAAAAAAAAGTAAATTGACAGATTACACGATATTGGAAGTTAGCTGTTCACAAGTGAAATTACAAACGTTTTCATACACAAAGCCATATTATAACGAGACAAATTTGTCTTTCATGTCGGGTCTTCGACAATCGCCTCGGGTAGCTCCTTCATTTTAATATACTGTGTGTGATTAACTTATTCGTCCTGTTAACAATCTCACACTTGATATTTTGTATTGCCTGCACAGATCCCCTGCTACAAATGCTATAACATCTATCGTGCCTTTTCCGCAGCGACAGGTGTAAATATTTTGTCACCGGGTGACTATAAAAAGTTAAAGAGACGTTGTTGAGCGGGTCTCCACGGGCAATTTGCCAAAATCTTTTTCTGACACACATCCCCTTTTCAGAGAAAACCAGTACGGGTCAGACATTTATGGTCAGAATTTAACGGTGTTCCACCCTCCATGCTCTTGGGATGGACGAGCGTTTGTGACAAAGTCTTATTTGTTTCATCGAATTACGTAATGAATTGAAATTATGGCCAAATCTAAAAATAGGTGTGTTTCAGGTAACCCGACCTACCCCATGAAATTTTAAAACTATCTCGCGGTTAGGTGTTTTTTGAATTTTCAAAAGCCATCCATCACTTTGTCAAATATTTGCTAATATTTGACGGATTACACCCTATCACTATAGAAAATACAAAAATGTTCCCGATCAACTTACCTTATTTTCTGAGGGCATGTTAGCGGAAACACAATATCTGATTTATTTCTTTTTCCAAAGAAAAGAGGAACTGTTTTGCTTCATTACAGGTATACAGTTGTATGCTTCGATACATCAATTGTTTCAATTCTCCGTAGAGAGAAAAGACTTTGAAAAAAATGCTTGTTTTACCAGTCTGAGGGAATTCGATGAGGAATGGTATAGAGAAATAAAAATACACATCAAGTAGGCCTACACAGGACTTTCTCGACTTTCACGCACTTGCGATCAATTGATGGATCTTGAATCGAATGTAATCGATACTGTGTTGAACACTACTCTCTGGAGAAGACACACACACATCCACACACATACACACATACATACAAACATACATACATACATACATACATACATACATACATACATACATACATACATACACAAAAACACACACACACACATACATACATACATACATACATACATACATACATACATACATACATACATACATACATACATACATACATACTGTATACATACATACATACATACATAATAAATACCATACATACATACATACATACATACATACATACATACACCACACATACACACACATACATACATACATACATACATACATACATACATACATACATACATACATACATACATACATACATACATACATACATACATACATACATACCTACATACATACATACACAACATACATACATACATACATACATACATACATACATACATACATACACACACTATACATAGATACATACATAGATACATACATAGATACATACATAGATACATACATAGATAGATAGATACATACATACATACATACATACATACATACATACATACATACATACATACATACATACATACATACATACATACACATATCTGTATATACTTGTCTGAAGATTGCAGGATGCATTCAACTAAACTTAAGTGATAGATATTACTTTCTACTTGAAGTAATTTATGTAATTATATATACTAACATATAATTATATACATATATATATATACTTTGTTTCCTCTGCATGGGTAAGCAGGTTATGTTCTCAAAAATGAGAATGGTGTGCTAAAAATAATTCTCATTTTGAGAAAATTTTCTAGTGCAATAATTACTGTAGCCTTTTTTCCTCCTCAATGATTAGGCCATCCCAGTACACCCTAAATTTCACTGTATTTCTTGAATTGATCATAATTGATACAGTCAATTGAAGCAAATAATACATCCATAAATTTAAACTTGTGAAGTCCGATATCTGTATTTCCAGTGAAAATACTGAAATGTAAGACAGTGAAAGTAACAATGTAGACCTGCATTTTTCAATAATTTGTTCTATGCAGCAATGTTGTCTAGTTCTATTCCCTGAATGACCATAAAATACCAGGTATTAAGGCAAAAAATGAGTTTGTTTCTCATCCTTGGTCACTTACAAAAATTATGCGGTGACGCACTTTTTATATCATATTCAGGGTTTTTTGTGAGCTTTGGTATTTGTGTAAATTGGGTCGTACACGTTGACCTTTGTTGCGCCATAGTACAAAGTGCTGTGCTGGGTGGACGGACCATGGATAGTAGAAGCGAGACTGTCAATGATTGTACAAGTGACGCATCAAAAAGACGATAATTCATATAAAATAAAAAGACACAAATGTAAATCAATCGATAATAATGGTTTGATTCCTTAACAAAATGAATGGAGACGTCAAAATTGACAAGATCGAGTATAAAATAAATACTGTACATTACCCACACTCCCAAAATAAATCGTATGATTTTCGAAGTTAAATTAAACCCCCGAGTATTCAAATGTATCTAAAACCGCGTGCCGTCAATCTTCGAATCATGTTACTGAGTGAGATTTGAGTTACGGACTGGTATGACTATCTTTAAAATTATTTTCTAACTTCGATTTCAATCGTAGGTAGCTCACTATGACGTTCAAATCTGCTGCACAGAGATAACTTCATCTTGCCGAACTCACGTAGCTCAAAACGGTAATGCCTTTTTTTTTTGCGAAGTCTCCAGTAATTTCGCTGTGTGTGGCTATTGGCAGCCAAAGCTACACGATCTCCTTCTTTGTCTGATCAAGGTTACCACCGGTAATGCTTTATTAAAGTTTCGGAGATCGGACCTCTTACTAGTTTAGTCATCGACATAGATGGTGTCATTTTAGTAGAGGGACTTGGTCGTGTTCTATATTGCGTGTAAAAACCATGACGTTTCCGGGCCAGGTCCGCGTTACAAACTCAGCAAAATGAAAGGTTTGGCGTGAAAACAATGTTTAAATTTCCTTCGAACGTCTTTTCATAGTGATTAATGCAATTTCGAAGGCCAAATATCTTCGCAAAATGTACGAATACAAACTAGAATATTTTCGTAAACATCTGATTTTCTTCTGAAAATGCGAAAAAAAACGAGCGGCAGCAGAAACACAGAATGTGAATATATATATATATATATATATATATATATATATATATATATATATATATATATATATATGTGTGTATACATATATATATATATATATATATACATACACAAATACATACATACATACATACATACATACATGTTATACATACATACATACATACATACATACATACATACATACATACATACATACATACATACATACATACATACATACATACATACATACATACATACATGTTATACATACATACATACATACATACATACATACATACATACATACATACATACATACATACATACATACATACACAAAAACACACACACACACATACATACATACATACATACATACATACATACATACATACATACATACATACATACATGTTATACATACTAACATACATACATACATACATACATACATACATACATACATACATACATACATACATACATACATACATATTATCTGCAGTCGAATCATATACAGTCAAATCAAAGTGGGGGACTGTTGAGGGACTTCGGTGTGTAACTTCTGCAACGACCCAGTCTCTGATTCTGAGACATCCACGCATGGTTGGACACGGACCTTCTTCCTGGTCTATTTGCAGAACACCCATGATTTATGGCTTCCTGTCCTGTGGCTTCCGCCTGTGACGTCACAAAGACCGGCTCTTCCTATGTAAATGTAACTCACACCCAACCTGAACAATTGCGGTCAGGTGACGTTTTCCTCTTAAGGGTCGACCGGTAGATCTCGTCGGGGGAGGGGGGGGGGGCTAAAATGGAAACAAAGTTCTACACCAAAAAAGCCAAAATTGATTGTTAAAACATGTAGAACGACAGCCGCACCCACATGTATAGTCTGGCAGAGACCCTGCGATTCGCGTTCTTCCCTGCTGGAACACGCGCGCGCCCTTCAGAGACGCGACGCGAATCCCAGGGTCTGGACGTTCTTGCAAGCGACCGGTCGGATTTCTGCCTGATCCGGGTACTTTATAGAACAACACACATCCGTTAATCAAAACAAAAATGACAAGTAGCATAGCAAAATAAAATGAAAAGTGAAAAATAAAAACATACAACGTATATAAGTGTACCAGCTACTAGTATATATTCTCTCCGCCCAGTTAGATATGTGTTTCTTTTGACGTCACTACCCTTATGAATATTCATATACTTGCAAGAACGGGCAGTCGCTGTGTCTAGCAGCGCGTGCTCACAGCTGCACAGCCTTCGAATGCAGGCCCATCGCGGCGCGCACAAAACAAGGCACAGCGACTGTGGAGAGTCTACCACATGTACAGCCTACCGTCTTCAGAATCACGGTTACTCTGTAGGGTAGAGTATCATAAACCGTGTCATAATCAATGAATCGAATCGGCTCATTACTTTTTTCCTCTCCTCACTTGACAATATGGAACTTTCTTTCACATCTGGATCAGACTGAGAAAAAAGCATTATCTTTTCCCAACGATTAACCGGGCATTTTTGTCGACGCGTGAATCCATCGCAATTTATTTATATCATCATCATTATCATCGAAACTTATTTCTTTGAGATAAAGATCAAGTGGATATGGGGATATTATACACTCACGGGACGGTTTCATAAGGAAACCCTTCCTGGTTTAGGTATGCTTTCCCGAAATTCATATAGGGCCTATTGGGTTTTGGGGAAATTTACCAAATGTACGGAGAAGTTCTGGACAACGAACGATTTAGAGAGACCAGTCACAGAAATTGTTCTCTTACCAAATCAAGACTAAAAATCAGGGGTCACCGCGAAGTTTGGTACAAGAGAAACAAATTACCTAACATTTACTGAAATTTGAAATTCAAAATGGCCGCCATCACTATGTTAACTTCAACGGAAAAATAAAATTTTCGATTTTCGAAAAACTAAGACGGTGAAACTTTTTCTCACTCAAAGAGCTTAAAATGAGCCCCCACACGTTGTAGATCAGAAAAGAATTGTAAAAAGTCAGAGCATTCTACCAGCTCACGAGTTGAAATATCTTCTACCTAAAACAGGTCCTAGGATAGGAAACCACTGAACACGTAATTATATCTAATATTATAGAAATTACTCCATAGGCAATGCATGTCAACAGTACTTGTAAATGAAAGGTTTCTTATGATCATCGTGTTTTCCTGAAGCCATGCTGTCATGAATTGTTCTGCATAAAGATGATTAAGTACAACACATTGTCACGTGATTGTCATTTCCACGCTTTCACTTTCACCCTGGTATGCGATGCTGCTGGGAAAAGCCTAGACAGCAGTGGCAATCGTAGATGACGTCACCACAATTTTCCATGGACTTACAAGTCGACATACATTGGGAATATATTCCTAATGACAGTTTTCGTCGAGTTTGAACGAGAGAGAGAGAGAGAGAGAGAGAGAGAGAGAGAGAGAGAGAGAGAGAGAGAGAGAGAGAGAGAGAGAGGACGCTGTTACCCATCCTATTTGTTTCCATAAGGCCATGTATTCGTTTGAGAGGATCACTCGCAAACATCAGTGACTTTGGGTACATTCAACAACGTAGTATAAATAACAAGTTCTTTTGCAATTTATTAAGAGAAAGCGCAAGTTTTGTACTGTGCGAGAAGTGCAGATATATAGGTTTATTTGCATAGTCGTTGCACTCTTTTCATTTATTACGTAAACTGCCCATGGCACAATAGTAGAAGCATGCATTGTTGGCTGAACAAATTCTCAGAATTTTCACATCCCCCTTGAAGAAAACAAAACACTGTAAAAGTAGAAAATATGCACAACTAGATAGTCCTAAAGTAGAGCAATTGCAGTATTGTCTTTTAACATCCTCAAGGTGGGGCCTTTGAGCGAGGGGGAGGGGGACTGCCATCGCTACGTGTGATTTTAGTCTGACAAAAGGCGAGAAGGAACAACAGCCCCAACTTTTCCTATTTTTTTTACATAAAAAAATACATTTTCTTATTCCTATACTTAAAATGTGTTGGAATGGAGGCACCGTGGATCAGTGGTCAGAGTGACGGACTCACTATCAAAAGATGGTGAGTTCGAGACCAGGTAGGTCCAGAGTAATGGACTCACTGTTGGAGGATGGTGAATTCAAGACTCTAGCACGGTGTTGTGCCCTTGAGCAAAGCACTTTACTCCTCAGTGCTCCATTGGGGGAGTTAGTGGGTTATGCATACCTCATCCTGTAATTGGGCTAACGCCTGTTGGATGATGGACTAATAAAAAAATACAAACCGTTAGCCTTTCGAATACGATGCATGGTGTACCATATGCAATATCACTGATGGTAAGTGCATTTCAGTCCGCACTAGAACGACGATAACACAGGATATCAGTAAACAGAATTCATTGACAAATTGGACGTTCAGCTTTTCAACGTGATTAATTGACGGACCCGTCGAAAAAACCCTGCAAGGACTGACAGAATAAAAATACAGGAAACTACATCGTTAATCTGTATGTGTAGTATTGTTGTTTTATTTTTCCCACAAAATGCCCGTGATAAGGCTAACTGATCGGCTTCATTTGTCCCAATGGAATGTCAGGATCTGTTTGTATGGGATTTTTCTACTCCAACCCCTACCCAATCCCTACCCCTACCCCTCGCATAGTCAACGGAATTGAAAAATATGTATTTAGACACGAGGAAAATCATAATCTTCTCCATATTTCCTATCACGACGGCAGAGACTGAGGTGAAAGTGTTTATTTATAATTTGTTTTGCGAAGTTGTATTTCCCAATGCCAATTGCATCACTGACTCTCAATTACTGATCACTGGAAGTGCGTATCACGCGATTGAAACAAACAGTAGCTGTTTGTTCCTGGAAAAAAAAACCACTTGTAATTCGATACCAATAATGATACAATAGTCAACAAAATTATGGCAAGTGATTACTTGCAAAATATATCGTGGATATACTTTGGGGGCTGTTTTTGCCGCATTTCTGAAATCAAAGATGAAAGTGGTAATTCCTGGAGGAGAGTCTTTCATTATTCCTCGCCATGAAATGGTCATACTTTTAAAATAACTCATCAAATAGGCAGAAATGGGCTTTGGGAAGTTTAAGAGGCATCATGGGCCAGGGCTAGAGCAGTGGACTCACGATCACAGGATGGTGAGTTCGAGCCCCGGCATGGCCATGGTGTTGTGTCCTTGAGCAAGGCACTTTATTCCTCATTGCTCCTCCCCACCCAGGAGTGATGGGTACCTGGTAGGACAGTGGTTGTAATGTGTGTGTTTAGCTCTGCTGCGCTTATTGGCTGCACATGTGAGCTGTAGTTTGCTCCCCAGGGAGTTGAGTGGTATCATATTAGGTCCAGTGACCAGGGGTAATAATAATTGTAAAGCGCCTTGAGCACATGTACTTGTGGATATGTGCGCTATATAAGAACCCAATATTATTATTATGGAGGCATCATGGGCCAGTGGCTAGAGCAGTGGACTCACGATCAAAGGATGGTGAGTTCGAGCCCCGGCATGGCTGTGGTGTTGTGTCCTTGGGCAAGGCACTTTATTCCTCATTGCTTCTCCCCACCCAGGAGTGATGGGTACCTGGTAGGACAGAGGTTGTTATGTGTGCGTTTAGCTCTGCTGCGCTTATTGGCTGCACATGTGAGCTGTTGTTTGCTCCCCAGGGAGTTGAGTGGTATCATATTAGGTCCCGTGACCAGGGGTAATAATAATTGTAAAGCGCCTTGATCACATCTACTTGTGGATATGTGCGCTATATAAGAACCAAATATTATTATTATAATATTATTATTTTTAAACTGCTGACAAACTGTTTGACAACAAACGTTTCAAAACCACAATTTATCGTGATTAAATATCACGAGTTGAACGGGAAACGGTTTCCTTGGCAAACGGCAAATTAGCGCACGATAATCGACATAGAGCTAAAAAACCCTTCTTTCTGAACACAATCAGTTTGGCTTCACCGCTCACGTTTTGTCTGTCCAAGGCCCCGTTGTAGTCGGTCAGGTACGAAGGAATGTTGCGTAGACCATTCTTCAACAACTGTCATTACGCAATAAAATATAACGGACTTTTAATGAACTAAAGTGGCGAGCCACTGGAGGAACGCAGAGAGAGAGAGAGAGAGAGAGAGAGAGACTATATAAACGGTATTGAGCATCTAAATGTAACATTTCTACACTTCAGTAAGGCATTAAGGGAGACCGAATTCCTGGTAACGAGATGAAATTCCGTGAGTTGGGAATTCCCAGTCATGAACAATTGATGAACTTGATATCGAGGGCTGGCCTGTCTGCTCAACATGAATTAGTGTTCCTACCATCGCTCGATATGGATTACATAGCATTCATTCAACTGCCCTTTCTGGTCCATAAATGGTAGTGCGTTCGCGATTCCGAGAAGAGGTCGCTGACAACATGCATATGCATGATGGCAACACAATACACATTACACTGCAGGGATTTACATGTAAACAGTATTATTATTGTTGGATCCGCCCACGTAATAGACGATATTCATGACAGGTAATTTATTTGTATCAGAGACACATCGGTCGCCCACGCAGACTACAGCCGATGTACTTTAAGAGTGTGTGCGACGAAGTTTGGCCAGTAGTTCCGCAAGATCAGACGACGAGTCATCAGTGAGCCAGCCAATACTTAGAATTGGGTAAGTATGATTCACGCTCTTTACGAAGCAGGTCTCTACAATCATCTTTGACGCTGTCGTTTGCTGTAACGTGGGGCAAGGTCCTCGACAAACGGTTTGTGAACTGAAGGGACAGTGCGTGGGGTTGTAAATTTATCTTCAAAGTTTAAGGTCACTTCGGGCTTGAAGCAGCTTAAGCTTCCGTTTGCCGGGACGTGGGGTTGTAAATTTATCTAAGCATCATTTGGGGCTTGAAGCTGCTGCTCTAAACTTCCCGCGGAACGGATTTGTAAAATTTTAGGCCCCACAACGGTGAACCTACAGATTTTCAATTTTTAGAGAGGGTGTCGGTGACAGTCTCGCTGTCAACTCCTGTCGTCAGACACACATTCGCTTGCAGTTCGATGCACGGCGAAGGTCGCCGTAAGCATTCGAAAGATAGGCCTTTCTGTCTAACACATACTGTATTACATATATAGCTGTATAGGGATTATATGCCCAAGGGTAGGTGATCATGTGCCCGATGTCAGAATGACCTCGAGGGTACGTAGCCCCTATTTTAGGCGATAATTTTTAAATTACGTTTCTTAATTTTCACTCCAAATGTTTAGATTTGTTAGCAAATGACAAAACTTACGCCTTTTAGACGAAAATCCGTTGAAAAAAGAACGATTTTCATCATCGAATGGCGCATTGATAAAAATCACTATGCGTTTTACCATTGTTCTTGCGCAATATCTTCTGAAAACTGGATTTCCTAGGGAAAATATGTGATTTTTGTCATTTTTTAATCCCAAAGTTGTAAAGTTGAAAATAGTTCTGGTTCGCTTTCGACCAATGACTATGCGGCCCGCGACGTCATCAACGAGTTACCATTGAATCCTATGGAGCGCGCAACGTTCGGGCATGTAATACATGTAATAAGCCCATCAGTCGCAGAGGGGCCTTCGCCGTCTATCGAACAACAGGCGACTGGTCAGACACCCGCAAGATCGTGGCCTTTGCCATCGCTTCCAAGTCATCGCGCTTCTCATATTCTTTCACTCAAGTGCTCATTATGTCACACGTGCAGATGCGTTGTGAATTGAACCGTTGCTGAGGTTTTTAGAGCGTATGTATTGAATATTAATGTCAGTGTAGGCATCGTTCATCCGTACTGAGGCCCCGTAGCTGTAGAATGGGCCCCAAAGTTTGGCTTCATAAAAAAACCCAAAAAACAATTTGGTAAGTGAAACTGTTAGTTTCGTGGGATTTTATCATCGCGTCGTGACTGGTTCAGGACAAGATCATTGGTGTCGTCTTTGATATTATCCCGGACTGGGAACTGCGTGAGGATGATGTCACTTGGATTTCCAGTCCTCCGTGAACAGAGACCTTTCCGCCTTTCTGCAATACATCCCGCGGCAATCATTTAGGCACAGGCGCTCTTGCACGTTCTGCTCTTTGGCTGTCATGCTTTATGTGGATAGTGGATGTGTAAAGCATGGGAGCCGACGCCCAAGACGTGCGTGCGCCTGTGGGTTAGGCAGCTGATTTCGGCTTCACTCCAAGCGCTAGGCAGCTTTAGGCAGCCGACCTTTCTACAAATTACACTCATCGACCTGATGATATTGAGCAGGTGTTGACAAGTTAGATGCTGCCATTCCGGTTATTCTCGTGATTGTTTGATAACTTTTTGCATCTCTGAGACACTGTGCCCGAAGTTTTTTTGTGAAGACTCGCATCACAGCCGACCGCCCAGTCATATTTCTTGAAATGTTTGTTCAAGCAATTGAATGATGAATGTTCACATCACCGCGCGTGTCGGATCTTAACGCGATCGTTATTTCGATTTACGTCGACACATTAGTGACATTAAAGAAAAAAACGGTCTTTTAGCGGCTGTCGACAGTTTACGCAATCTCCCTGTGCGAGCGAAAGTTCAAGTATCAGTCCAAAATCCGTAAATATTTGGAATTTGCGAGAATCCACTAGTTTGCATGTTTTTATGGCGAGGGCTTGATATTGAAATTGCAAAATGGGCAAGGAAGATAGCATTTACAATGAGGACTTCATGAAAATATTACAGAAGCGCCATTTTCGCATTTCTTCGATAAAGTCGACGGAATTGGCGGACACTGCAAGCTTATTATCAAGTGGTATGAACAACCACATCAGATATTTACGGTACAATAGACGGTTTTACTCTTCACAAAACGAGCCAATGCATAGTGTCTTTCTTCCTCACAACAATTTTCTACGGTAACCAGGTCGGACATTAATGCTTTAGAAAATTATCATATTCACTCATGCCCAATGACCTTTCTAAAGCTCCCAGTTTCGCATCCTTAAAATGGTGACATATAAGGGACGGAACGGCACATCTTAGAGGGGTGATGTGGTGCGAACTATACACAAAAAATCAAATCGTACCTGCAGTCGTTGCAAAAATATGGACTTTTCACTTCAGTGGCAGGTGGAAATATGGATTACGACAAAGTGAACTCCACTGTGTCTTTTCCTTAAAGCCTAAATGAAAGGACCATTAATATATGGTAATTAGATAAATAAAACCGCATTTCCATATCTCGATATTCTCTGATCCATCCCTGATTATGAATATGGCGGGAATCTTCGCCATCGGGTCAAAGTTCAAGCCGCAGAGAAAAGATTCCCGCTCCTACTGAACTCGGCAAATAATGACGGTGTGACTTCTGCTTTGAAAAGATTTCTCAAGTTCCCCGACATGCATCCTTGAAGCAGACGGTAAATATTTGCCCAAAATTGAGCAAACATACCAAAAAGGGGAACTACTTTGTTAACATTTGATGTAAGCCTATAGTCCACGTAAAAACAAAAAAACCTTCAAGTGGTATTGCGTGCGGTATTGCATCACCTCGCTGGGGTTCTGCTTCTCCAGAAAAGTCTGAACAAAAAAACCCCGAGTTAACTGTTTAAAGTCGTGTTCGCCTGTTTTGTACTACAGACATGATTGATTTCACTCAGCCAACCAAGCGAAGGATTTCTTTTTCTTTACAAGGAGCCTGGGTGTGACTATTCCGCTCCGATCCAGCCAGGCCATGCGGGTCACAACATGGCATTCAACACGTTTATATAGGTCACACGTGATTCAATCCACTCACTTATCGAGCAGAAAAATTACAATGTATCTTGTCATTATCGCTCTTCGTACACTTTTTGTAGAGGTCATTAAACCTTCATGACTCTAAAGGGTACGATTGAACCGACGAGCATTCCATTCAGTGCCTGCTTGAAAAGGTTAATGGCCGTAACTTCTGGGTCTGGGTGATCATCTTTACGAGTCGAACAGTTCCCATTTTCACATGATTGTGGACGAAGAAACTGAATTTTACAGGCAGAACAACAATAATCTGGAACTTGTATCAAGAGTAATAGCCAGTAGAGCTTTCAAATGTTATGCAAATAAAGTTAAGCATAGGAGGTTTTGTCACAGAAGTCACGAAGTTTTCACGTGTTTAAAACGCCATGTCGATGTCTTGTACGGTAAAGTCAGTCAGAAACCCAACAGTTCAAATCTAGTCACACGCAGAGAAATGTGCCTTAATTAGAGTGCCTCCTTTAATTAAATGAAAGATGTATGAATAATTAGCATTATAGATAGATAGATAGATAGATAGATAGATAGATAGATAGATAGATAGATAGATAGATAGATAGATAGATGAAAGAATGAATAAATAAATAAATAAATAAATAAATAAATAGATGATGATGATGATGATGATGATGATGATGATGATGATGATGACGACGACGACGAGGGTGTATTAGTGTCATGGAAGGGACATGGTCACCTTACCCCGGCAGTTGGAAATGTAACCGCGGCAAAAGCTGAAGAGCGATCCCTTCAACCTGTCTTTACGATCCCTTAACATTTGGATCGAGCCCCCTTATTCATTGCTGTGGTTGACACACTAAAAGGGGAACTAAAATGACTCAGTTTTCAGGTGTAGTTCTATTCTCCGGAAGCTCATTTTACAATATATTCATTCTTATTCGACTTTGCAGGCTTGGACGGACATAGTAGAGAGCCAGCGTTGTGTATTTTCTACGTTTCTTCAAAAATCAGCTTTTTAAAAATGGCTGCAGCTTCAGTAGCCTGCCCACATTCATCATTGAAAAAGTTGGTGAGTTGTGAAATTATAATATAACTGGATTTTACGTGTCGCAACAATCGCCTGGTTGTCACTCCTTGTTTACAGGGTATTCAGTGCCTGTCTACAGTTTCCTCTTTTGCATGTTGGTGTGATGAGATCCGGGAGTGGAGTGTTTGAGTTGTCGTCTCTTATCATGTTCATGAATTTCCCGTCAGCGGTACTTTCCAAGCGTGACATCTGTCGTGTGGTCTGAAAATACTTGGTTACAGTGTACCGCTACCTGGCCTTTTGTACTGAGTCTAAGCTTACCGCGAACTCCTAGTTTTGTATTCCAATCGTCAGGGCGAGTTGTCGGCAAACGTGGATAATTGATTTTTACGCAATTGTGACTGCTCGTACATACCGTAGACAGTGATATCTAAGCTAATACTTACCACCTCATCTCATTGTATTCTTTTCGCAGCCATCATCCTCGTTAGATGAAGATTCACATTATGACCATACAGACATCATTGTAGATAAGAGGTACGATGCGTGCGATAAACACTCGAAGTACGGTGTACCAGTCATCCACACAGAGCGCCCCCAGTGTGGAGATGAGGTAATTACATGTAATACTCTCTGAACATTCTCATCGTTTTCCGGCTTTCAGCATGATTGTGAGTAATGACGTATCGGAGGCTCATGTAAACTGTCCCTTCTTTCTCTGATTAAAGCCCCATTGGCTGTATCATTCTGCGTTAAAGCCCCATTGGCTGTATCATTTTGCGTTTTGCTTACCGAAAAATTATCATCCAATTATCCGGGAGATGTTTTAAATTACCTTTATCAGGAAATATTTTCAACAAAAATGTTATTTGGTGATCGATTTGGGTCAATTGAATTCAGGCGCTTAATAGACATATTTATGGAGCGGCCATATTTGTGGTTGCAACTCGAAAATTATTATTTTTTTTCTAAGTAGTGCGTTCATTTGCAATGTTAACGTTCTGTTGTCGCATTGCAGTAAACACATTTACACAAGTTGCATTTGATTTGAAACCATCTTATCACAAAAAATTCAACAAGATACAGCCAGTGGGGCTGTAAGAGTTGTTTCACTCTAACTCCTGCTACATATACAACAATTTTTTTTTTTTGAATTTCATATACTCCCCCATAGCATGACACTGAAAAATGTGAGGAAACTCAATCTCGCGTTATATTTTGAAAGTTCGTCTGTATTTCACTCAAAATTGCCATATTTTCACCTCACTTAATTTTGGATACCCTCTGGAGGTTATCTAACAGTCCATTTACCGGTTCCATGATGCTTTCTCGATATTGTGAGTAGTACGGCATTTGTTGCTAACCCTGGCCGATACACCCATTGCCAATTGAAGTATAAGACAACAAACTTTTTTTAGCATCATAGACTACATTACTTGATAAATGTAATACAACATGTATACAACGACAAAAAAATCATATTAATTTGTTTCAAGTGCGTGTATTCAAACTGCCGCAGCAATGCGTCGTGCGACAATGGGAGAAGGTCTATAGCAAAACCACTTGTGTATGTCTCATTTATTCGCCGAATTCTCCGCCCTGTCACACTTGGTATTTATCACCACGACGCTACATTTGACAACACTATTAAAGGGACATAAGCTGTAACTTGTGGCAAGTTTTCCAGTGTTCTGCTTCTGTATATCAACTACCGTGTCTGACCCTAACCCGTTTGTCCATGGATGTAAAAAATCCATTTTTTACATCCATGGTTTGTCATGCTGAAATTTCGAGTATTCTTTTTGTCAACACAGTTTGTATGTGTGTAGTGATCATTGTTTATTGTTTATAAATGAATTCTAATCTGGACTTGAATACAATTTTCAACAATAACAATGGACATTATACTCATATAGGTTGTGTTGATATGCTAAATACTTGGCATTAAATTACAGTTTAGGGATTCAATGCAGAAAGTGTAGGGAAACCACTAAACAAAAGTTCTGAAAAAATAGCCAAAAGATACAGCTTAATATGGAGCTTTAAATAGGAAACTAAAATCCGTGATGCAAGGAAAAGATAATACTTCCTTTTAAAGCCAATCGTTAGCACACACGAGCATACAATGCACTTCATTCAAGGCCAGGCACCTTTTTTTCAATAAATTTATGACTTATCAAATTTTTGTTCCCTTGTTTTCTTATTTGCAGAACACTGACGGAGACGAGACACCAAAACAAGGCAAATGCAAATCGTTTTTACCCCTCATCATGAACGATAGTCACAATCAAAGCCAGGTTATTGACTGACAGTGTGAAGACTATTGCAGAAGTGCCGGAATGAGAAATCATGAAACCAAATTTTTGCTCGAGAGATTAAACGCTCACGCAGAGCTGCACGGTTACCTGAGCACGTAACCCACGTGTGCTCTTTTCGATATTGCGAGGGACGATTCGCGTACGCCCTCAACGACATGTATTATATTGAATTCTTACTAGTTGAACTCCCGAC
Source organism: Ptychodera flava (assembly GCF_041260155.1). Lineage (NCBI taxonomy): Eukaryota > Metazoa > Hemichordata > Enteropneusta > Ptychoderidae > Ptychodera > Ptychodera flava. The sequence continues at coordinate 22,864,478 of NC_091946.1, read as the reverse complement.
CGTGTAACACATGATAAGATTTGTTTTTTCCCCAGCAATTTGTTGCCAAACCCTAAACCAAAGACGCTCTCCCGTTTTTTTGTCGCGAAACGTGCTCATGGCTAACGACAGACAAGTTACAACATTTTTATTTATGTATGTTCATATTGGACAAATAAGTTGATGCGATGATTTCATTTCACAGGTGAAAGCACGACTTGCGCGCGCACGCACATGACAGTAATCATGGCCGATGTTAAACTTTTGTGTAAACGTGACTTTGTGTTTATTTTGTTGCCAAAGAACTCTGAAGTGTATTTGCAACTGTAAATTTAGTGTTAATAAGGTCAATTTCAATAAAAACACATTTTTAAAACAATGGTTTCTTTGCTTAGTGTGTGGTAACTTTTGAGGATGCTTTCGAACAATTTTGTTAACGTACAATTTGCCTCGGAGACATATTCCGAATCTAAACTTTTACAGTAGTTTTCTAGTCTACCGCTTGTAAAGGCTCATTTTGAAGCTCGAGTAGTAAACAAAATTTTCATCGTCTTATCTTTTTTCAAAATCGATCTTTTTGCTCCCTGGGACTAACACGGGAATGGAAGCCATTTTGATTCTCGAATATCGGTTATTTTTAGGCATTTATTTCCCTTCTACAAAAGTTTACGCGGTGCCCCCCCCCCTGATTCTTCTTCTTTGTTCGAAAGGGCAGGACTTCAAGTTTCCTTCAAGAAAGCCTGGGCAAAAGTTTAATTCAGTTCTTTCAATTTTGAGGCGCATAATAACTTAAAGTAAACTTTGACGATCGGATTGATGACAAGTAAAAAACAAAAATAATGGATCGAGATAAAAAAATAATAATAAAACTTCATCTTCATATCGCTTTGTCATTCAGTGTCAAAAAGGAAACTATTTAGAAACAAACAATAAATGTAAAACCATGTATATAGACACAGTTCTTTAATCGACACTGTTTTTTATGAGATCTCGTTGATAGATTAAAGTAGCAACATAACTTGTAGACTTGGTTCTGTGATTTTTGAATGTTTGAGTGGGGTGAACGCGATGATTTGTGTTCTGTTTTCATGTGAAACGCGTTCGTTAGTGGCGTGAACGCTGTACAGGGGAGTTTCTTCGGCAGAAACTAACTCTCCACTGCGCAGACTCAAAGGTAACGCGTTCAATCGCTAGGAAAACCTGGCCTGCCAAATTTCAAATAGGTTTGTATGAAATAGGAGAGACACAAGAGAAACTAGTACAAATGATTTTAATTTTTAGAAATTCACCACCACGCTCATATGCAAATATTCAAAGAAGGCAAACTTTGTTTTCCTGTACCGGGAAAACCGGTGCCAGTAGAGCTGGTTATAGAGATATCAGTTCACCGGAAATCCCATCGTGTCCTTGCAAAAATAATACAAAGGTGTTTGAATGAGCGGTATCCCTCGAAATTTCACCATAGATCAAGTTTTGTTATCAGGGCTGTACCCTGGTATGCCAAGATCACGTTTGGGAACAATGGAAATGGTGCCGGTGTTGCAAAACCATTTACCAACCTTTCAAAATCTTCCCTTCGATGTTCTTTTATTCATCTGTTTAAATCCCTTTCAGCCAGTAGTTTTCACGAAATGCCTAAAATGGGATATTGTTGAAAACCAAAGAAGGATATGAAAGAACGTGAGCGAGCTGTAATAAGGTACTTATTTCGAACTTACGATGGAGATACTTTTCTTGTGAGGTCTTTAGAAGTAGCAGCAATGTGCAAACCACCATGTGGATTAACACTCTGATTAAATTTGGCACAATGAGTCGTCATCATGATATCACACTGGACTCACAATTATAGGGAAGTAACGAAAGATTCGTCATAAAAATACAAACTGTGACATACTCTCTCGTGTTCGTGTATCGCTACACAGGGGAATTTTGGAACGATGCACGGTTGGTGAGTGTATGATGGTTGTACGATACTGAAATATCACAGCAAGACGATGCATGCTATGGTGCGAGAGGATGGGTCGATGTTGATTGTGCTGTTGCGTGCGCATAAGAGGTGTGTTCATTGATGCAGGCGATGATCGAAGGGACAGCACCTGCCAGTATGTGAAACCCGTGTGTGAGAAATAGACTGTTATCTTTGAAGAATTTGAGGGAATACTCTGTTTCTGTATGCCAACAACCTCCCGCTAGATGAGAGACAGTGAAGAGGTGGAGACTCTGCAACCTTTATGCGTCTTGCACAGAGTACTCAAACGTCTAGAGGGCGCTACAACGATAACTTTGTTCGTTTTGAACTTGACACAGGTATCAATATGAAGTGCACTCTTTGATGATGATTTATTTTTGATAATAATTTTGTTGTGGCTGTGCAAACATTTATGCACCGAATGTTCACCGTTTTTGAAGGGCACAGCCAAATTCAGTTAGGTGTCATTGTTACGTTTCTTTGGCATTCAAGGGACGAGCTTCACACACAACATGACATAGATTTTTCGCATTCCAAAAACCTCTCACAACTTCGCCATAACTACTCGATACACAAAGAATACAACGCTGTACAGTAATTGTGTAATCGATCCTAGAAAAATGAATTCCGTTCGATGCATTAAGGTCATGGGTCTCTTATTGACGAAATTGTTTGTTTATTTGTGTTTACTCAATACTTGGGACGACAACTCCCACATTTTATTGCGTGGAGACGACTAATATTTGATCGCATTTGTTTTGCGCTTGCGTGGTAACGAACAGTATGTGGATAGCGAAAACTTTCGTGGCTCGACTTGCCCGCCGCACTGCATCGAAGAATGTGAGGTGATCGATCTGTCGATCACAGAAAATGTATACACACGCGTCTATCCTGATAAAAACTGATAATACCTTATGATTGAGTATTCACATATGGTTAGGGTATACTGAAACTAGTATACATAAAGAATTACATTGGACTATTTTCACAACATTAGAGGGACAAATTGCGAAGAGAACGACACAGCCACAAAAGTGAGTATAGTGTGACAAATATTCATGTCTTGAGGGAAAAAAATCCGAATCAAAATCTAAAAAACATGTACTCAACAACATCCTTCTCAGTGCAAGGAAGTCATGAAGTTTCATCAGTCCAGAGTGGGTTGTGATCGTCTTCATAATCAGTTGTTATAAATGATACGGTTTCTTCTGACAGGTAAAAGTGACGCGTGTGCTGTAGCTTATTTGAGATAATATTGTTTTATTCTGTTACTTTTGAAGTGTTTGATTTCTGTTGATGATATTTTCTAGTGATGAAAGGAATGGCGGCGCAGTTTCATCTCCTTTTGGCGATTTCTATATTTTGTCCTCTGACGATGCAAGTTGGGGCACAACTGGGTAAGTAACTGGCACCGTCATTATATAAGTTTGTTAGTGCCACACGAAATAGCGTGCATAGGGTTCCGAAAATTAATAATCTCGATGACTGATCAGCTACGAGTACTTGGTTAGGGACATGCCGGCGGGGAATCTTTGGCAACGAAGCTAGCCCATTTAATCATGTGTTGAATTCTGCAATGCCGAAGTGTTCATAGCTCATGCGAAATTCTTTTTATCAAATTAAGCATAAAAATCACTCGTTAAATGGAGTGAGAGCTTGCGTGTTACGAGATAAACCACCACATTGTGTTCTCATAAACCGTAAAATTGCTTGTACCCTCGTGGGCTGTAACTTCAATGTAACCTATCGTAGTTTTAGGCTGGGCGATCAGTTTAGTTTATGACTGTAATTTCTCCGAGAAATGGCGTCATTCCACACTCCTATGTACAAATATCCCACTCTTTGCAGTTTGTGGGAATGTCACGTGTTCACAAGCTGGTACTTCGTGCAGCGGGGCCAACGATGCGTGTGTTTGCGACACTGGTTGGAGTGGCGAAGCCTGCGGTGAGTACATGCCTTGCAAATTCACCTGTTCGCAATTTTCGGTGACGCAATATTTCGAACGTCCTTCGAAAATTTTCGAAAGTCTCAGAAACAAAGTGTGAGACATCCATCCAAAGGCACTTTTCTTCTCTGTTAAGACAGTCTTTAGCAGAACATCCAGATTTCAACATTCATAGGCAAGCTGCTGAAATGGAGATAGCTCTCACAGCTATTTTCAAAAATCACGCACTTGAAAGTGTGTACAGTGCAATGTGTGGGCATTTTGTGTCTTGCAATGTACACGAAAATCTTACAAATCACTGCATTTTTGTACATTTTGGTTGTACGACCTTCAGTGCACTAATCTTGAGGGTCTTTCTCATTCACTTATATTTTAATATCGGGCCCTCTTTGCAAGCTACTCTGAATCAATTTAAATTTTTAAAGTAATAGATAGTAGTCATACTGTCCATACGATCGCATTATAGTAACAATACACAAAGTATGAAATTCAAGTTTCTATAGTGACCTACTTTTTACTTGAGTGCGCCACTGATATCCTGAACTCTTTCGGCGTGGTTTCTCACCTGATAAAGTACAGAATCAACAGCAATACATCGGTAAAGTAAACACGTTGATTATTGTCCACGTAAAAAGGTGAAGGCATTCTGGTATTTCGGTCTTTCAATGCATTTTGGTATGGCTGGGTTTATTTTACCCGCGGGGCAATCCACTCCCTACAAAAGCGATTTGTCCTCGGAATGCTGCAAGAATTAATCGAGGCATTGAGCTGATGTGCGGAATACTGCCAGCAGATGTACTAATTATCGGGACAATGTCAGGATCACGTCTTTTTTGTAGTGCTGACGTGCTGAACACCGCCAACAGATGTTGAAATAAATTGTCGGGACAGTGTCGGGATCACGTTTCTTTGTAACCTTAACCACAGGGTATTGCAATCAACATTCGTCCAGAAGTTCTGATCAATAAATGTAATGCATTAAACATTTTTTAATGATATGAGCCTCGCCCGTGTCGTACTTTGTATGCCTATTACTTTACCCTCGCTATACGCGTACCTCATCAGACAACAACAAAATACAACAACGCTTCATCAATAAAACAAAGACAACACTTCAGAGAGAGAGACACCTCGTTTGCATACAAGTCCAGAGTATTAACCAATGAAAAGGCGTGATTTCTTAAGTACCAGAAAAATACATTCATCAAAACTGAAAAGTCATGCATCTTGTACGTTGTTGTCGCACCTTATTAGTAGGTGTATTCCGAAATACTGATTCTTATCATTGTTATTAGCCAGCCAGTAACTCAGCTGCCGAGAAAAGCCACCCCCGGGGGGAAGCCAGGCGACTGGGGCCAGTCTAGTTCATTCGTAATCAGTCCGTGAATTACAAAGTCGACTGGAAGGTGAACCACAAGCATCTCTGACGTTGGCTGGTCGTATTTGTTCTGGACTCACACACATTTCAAACGTCTTCAGCCACTTCTGTAGACAACCACCCTCTCGTCCAGTGTATCTTCGAGGCATGACGTTTGCACCAACGTTAGTAATGTCACTTTGCCTACCCTGGACGTCAATGTCTGCACCCCACCCTCGTCTCTCTCGGTCATGGTTCACTTCCGTCCGCTGAAGTGCATCTTCGATGTGCTGCTACGTATCAACATAGATTCGATCTTCCTGCTGGTTCAGTGTTTCTTCAGCTGCGTCTGACATCTCTCGTACTCGTCGCTTGTTGACTCCACCCTCAGGTCTCAGAATCATACAGTCGTTTTGCTTCAGCTACCCGGATTCTCCACCAATTTGTTGCGCTCGTATTTAGGGGAATTACGAGTTGAGGTACCAGTCTGGATCGTAATGCTTTCAGTAACTTAAGCTAACACACCAAGATGTTGCTTGTAGCACAACTTTAGATCTTTATTACAAGATGGCAAACGTAGCGTTCCACGTCTCAGGTCTCAGTCGTCAGTGTACATTCGCTACAAAGATATTTATATACTTTATCTAAACTCACATAAACACGACATCATCATTATTATACAAAAGTCATCAAGTGGAAATTTCCCGCCAGTCTTTGATTGTTTCTTAAAATTTACAAGATCACATCCCGTACTCGATTATTCTCATTTACCAATAATTATTTAAAAGTGTGGCGCTGTCTCCTACCTCCTTCTCGTAGATCTTGAACCAACCTTCACACGCCTTGGCGACGTGAGGGACGCTTTGAGATAAAATCTCCACAAGAGAGGGCGTTACATTATCTCTGTATAAAAGTTGGATTGATAAACGATATTAGATAAAAACCAGACAAATCCTGAAGAAAATAGAAGACCTTGGGAATTGACTTGATGACCGTGTTATTTTACGTGAAACTCATCTTTCCATTCCGAATAACATTCGCTTTCAGATACCTGCGGCAGCGGTACGTGTCTTGCAGGAGTGTGTAATTCAACTTCCATTCCGAACGAATGTACCTGTGACCTCGGTTGGTCGGGGACTAATTGCGGTTAGTGATCACAAATTCCTGTCGCTGCGCACCACACACTTATGTCACACAAACTCTGAATCTGAAAACAGCGTCAAAATATATTCAGCGTTTGATTTGCTGATGCTATGGTGACTACGCCAATATATACCTTAATGTTATAGACACAGCATGCCCATGCAATTTGCCATAACAAACAAGTAGAAGATGAGATGCATGTCTTTTTTCATTACAAAGGCTACACAGACATTAGACATGATTTTTTCAGTAAACTAAACATTTGTAAAAACGCATGCAGAGGCACACAAGAACAGATAAAGCATCATTTTGTGAATTGGGAAAATACATACATACATGTTTTAAACTCAGACAAGAAAATGAAAAAAACAAAGTAAAATATTTATATATATATATATATATAATATATATATATATATATATATATAATATATATATATTATATATATGGTGATACAAAGGCAATACTCTGGAGACAATTTGAAACGTGTTTAGGACGCCCGCATCATACAATTTTGTGGATTACTTCGGATACTTTCTGATTCATTTCAGAATTGTGTGTCGGCATAACTGCCTGTATTCATGGGAGTTGTGCGGCCGATCAAAGTGAATGCGAGTGTGAGTCTGGATGGAGCGGTTTAAAATGTGGTAAGCTGTGGGATTTTAACTCATTTTTCTCCTTACGGGAACGCATACGGCATTTAATTTTAGGTGATGAGAAAATTCACACTCTGTTCGCAAGAACTTTGAGACCTTTTAATGTTTTAAATAATTACAAGAAGTGAATAGATGGGTTACGAATTGCAAAGGTGCGCTTTTCTAACCTTTAACCAAAACTTATCTCACATTTGATCCAGTACATTATAGCTGGACGTACAAAAAGGAACGTCTCGAACGATCTTCATTCTGTCCCTTCAGTTTTAAACCATCTGCTCTGTATTTACTCCGTTTCAGATACGTGTGGAAGTGGCACATGTCTCCATGGTAACTGCAGCGCCTCCAACGATGCATGCGATTGCGACACTGGATGGACTGGTGCAGTGTGTGGCAAGTTACACAAATATAAAATCCAAACAAACGTATAGAATACTAAAAAGTACCGATCTTTACTAAATAAATAAAAAGATTCGAGAAGAAGGAAACGCAAGCAAATCCAGGCAGAACACATTTAGGGTCTTTTGCCAGTTCCATGATGCACTGCGCGCTAGGGTATACAAAGCGTATGTATTATTCATAGAAATTTTTACCTGTAGGGTACATGTATACGCAGGGTATACGCACGTTACTTGCACAAGACCAATAATTCACTTTCGGGTAATAGTTTGGGTGAAAAAAGTGCAGACCTTTGAGTTTGATACCTGCATTTGTGCTTGTTTGGTTTGAAATATAATTTGAAGGTTTTTTAAAAGATAATTGTCTGCCTGAGTCGAAATGCAAACTGTTTTGAAAGATGGCTGTAGCAACCTGTGGTAATAAAGGGAGATAGAAGGCCTGTGGCAATCACAGCAATGAGCACGAATTTCTGCAAAAATATCACTGAGGGCGCTATTTTCATTACTGACTCAAAATTTCCGTGGACTTGCCAACACGAAACATTCATCATTAGTCAAGCTGACATTGATCTAACACCTGTTAAGGGGATTTGCCGCTGAATGTTTTAAAATAGGAAAATTGAGCTCAACGCTACATTGCTGGCCTATGGGAAATTAATTTGTGGTCTTGTGCCTACTCATAGAACACTATGGCAGGTTACACCCTGACCTTATACTTTATGCTATACTAGGTATTTTTAGCATTGTAAATTTGTGTCATTCTTGTATAACAATCCGTTGTACAACGGTGTTTGATACAGCCACTGCAATCCATTGTGGGATAACCGGAAAAAGGTTTATTGATCAGTTTTGTGGCCCACCACAGAATCGTAGATCACTTACAGTACCACTTATTGTATTTTGCCTTCTAAATTATTTTTGGATTATGTTCGAGAAACAGAAAATTAAACAGCTAACAATGAAATAAATGAAAAAAATAATAAAGATATAAATAAGTAAATAAAACATTTGATTTTGATGAGTCCCATTTGCAAAAAAATATTGCAGTTTCTTGCAGGAAAGTTTGATAATACCATTGACAGCAGACAAAGGATTGTGTCTTCTACCGTCTACCTCTTTTTTCTAATGTTTATAATTATGCTAATATCAAACTTTCAGACGAATGTGACACTGACGATGGTTGTGTACACGGAGTTTGCGCAGGAGACCGCAATGGATGTGATTGCGAAACTGGATGGAGCGGGAGGACGTGTGGTAGGTACAACTATAGCTTGGTCAGTATGGTGTCTTTGTGTTGTGAAATAGCATGTTGAATTGTAAAATAGAATTCGGAATGGCATGTTGTGTTGTAAAATCAAAGTAGTAATTTTGGCATGGATTGGACACCATATGGTCAGGGAATAAACTTAATTTAGTCGTTTTCTTGATTCTCTTTTTGGTCACCTCTACGACTTTTTGATAAGTAGCTCACTGCTGGTAACTTCACCTAACAAAGTGGGCAAAATAATAATCAGTTTTCAGATCATAAACAGTCCTCGATTTCGTCCAAGTATTTTGACGAAATCGTAACTTCTTTAAAATTATTGATTGGTCAATATATAATGATTTGGGTCATGAGTCTTCTGTCTGTCTGCCTGCCTGTCTGTCTGTCTGTCTGTCTGTCTGTCTGTCTGTCTGTCTGTCTGTCTGTCTGTCCCTCTCTCTCTCTCCACTTACACATTCACGCAGCTAGTTCAAAGTAATACACTATCAACAATAAATTGTCACTGATAGTCGCATATACCCGTGTAAATTTCTGAATTGCAGATACTTGTGGTGATGGCACCTGTCTCCATGGTTACTGCGACACTGTATGCGTCTGCGACTCTGGTTGGGCAGGAGATACCTGCGGTAGGTCAATGATACGCTACTTGTTATTAAGTAAAAAACTGTCACAGAGTATTTTAGAGGAGTTGGAGAATTCCACATAAATATGAAATATTGACTCGTTTCTGTCACTTTTTAGATGAATGTGACACGGATGTGGCGTGCATACACGGAGTGTGTTTAACAGATCGAAGCGGTTGTCAATGCGAAACTGGATGGATTGGTTCAGTGTGTGGTAAGTCGGCTGACAACTATCAGACTGTACCTGAACAAGTTTTTGCAACATGACAACATTCCAAACATTAGTGAAGAATGTAATAAAAAATGGTGTGAATAAGTTTGAAATTAAAGACATGGTGTCTGAATTTCAAATGATTTACTATTTTTTTTGGCAGTAATATGTTGTTACTTGACATATTAGAGTTAAAGAGTTTGTTCGGCTGGTATGAATATTAATTTTAATTGTTAAACAGGACACAGAGACAGAGCCTGTTTGTATTGCACAGACATGACAGTGAACTTGGTTCATTAATGTCCGGATAATGGACGTTGTTCAGGTGTTCACATTTTGATTTCTAATGCCTCTCTTCTCGTCTGTCTATACGGCTACTTCTTCCTTCGCATCGTCGTAGACACGTGCGTCAACATCACCTGTCTCCATGGTTACTGTGACGTGGGTACCAATCAATGTGTCTGCGATTCAGGCTGGTCCGGTGACACATGTAGTAGGTCTCTCATTGGTTTTAAAACTGACACATTTTGAGGACAGACACTTGATGTCAGGTCACAATAGTAAACAGTATTTTTAGGCAAATGATGACCTTTTGGTAATTTTTAGATACATTTATGACGGAATGACTTCAGTAAAATTAAATTTAGAAATTTTTATAGTTTTTTAAAAATTACGTTTTTAAATAAGTATAATTACGAATCGATGTACGCCTCTAAAAAACGTCAACGCATATACACTGATACCCGCAGTGTGACAGGCAATCCTTTCTGTGTGATGAAGAAAACAAACCGCACTTGCATAAAGTGTGACATACATACAGTTATTTCGTCTTATTTATTACATATCTTTACAACTTTTGCTGTTTGTGTCTGCTTTGATTACGATAACAGCCAACTGTGACAATGACGTGGCGTGTGTACACGGAGTTTGCACACCGGACAGTAGTGGTTGCGTGTGTGACGTTGGTTGGAGCGGTCTGACGTGCGGTGAGTAGAACGCCGACTTAACTTCTCAATATAGGTGTACGTAGTAAGTGCACAGGTTTTCTTATGACCACAGGTCCGAGATTTCTTGACTTAACTGATTTTCTTATTCGAGGAGGAGTTCTGGCCTTGATGCCGTAATGATAGATCGGTCAATGCTACAAAGTAAGAAGTATAATGCATAGCTAACAATCTTGGCTGCTGGTTCACCAGTACTTTGAGAAGGACCCGTCTGATCGCTAACACTTACTATCTTTGCTCTGCAAAGATATTCTCTTATAATGTTCTGCAATTTCTTATTTGCATGAATTATAAGTGCATTACAAGAAAAATACTTGCAAAATAAAGTCATTAAGACTATGAAGTAAAAATGAAATGAAATAAAATAAAATGAAATGAAATAAAATAAACTGAAATAAAATGATAAAGACTATAGTGGAGTAATTCACGTGGTTTTTCTCCGAAACATAACAACAAATAGACTGAAAGATCCGTCACTCGAGGACACTTCTCTGGAGAGCGCCCTCGAGGGACGGATCTTTCAGTCTGGACAGCAAAATAGATAGATAGAACGATTTGTCATGTATCTTATCTACGTAACTTTTACTTTACTGGACACCATACAATGTTATTGATGGTCGCATATACCTGACAAATTTCTGAATTGCAGATACTTGTGGTGATGGCACCTGTCTCCATGGTTACTGCGACACTGAATGCGTCTGCGATTCTGGTTGGGCGGGAGATACATGCGGTAGGAAAAGGATATGCTACCATATCTTGTAGTTAAGTAGAAAAAAAATGTCACACAGTATTTAAGAATTGCCGTGCCCGTGGGGAATTCCACATAAATATGAAACATTTTCTTATTTCTGTCACTTTTTAGATGAATGTGACACTGATGTGGCGTGCATACACGGAGTGTGTTTATCAGATCGAAGCGGTTGTCAATGCGAAACTGGATGGATTGGTTCAGTGTGTGGTAAGTCGACTGACAACTATCAGACTATATCTGAACAAATAATTTAAATCAGTTTGAAATTAAAGAAATGGTTTTGAATTTCAAATGATTTTAAATTTTTGAAGTCGGTAAAATGTTTCCAATTGACATATTATAGTTAATCGAGTTTGTTGACATTAATTTTAATTTGTGAAACAGGACACAGGAATATAGAGCCTGTTTGTATTTCCCAGACATGACGATGAACTCGTTTCGTTAATGTCTGAATAATCGACGTTATTCAGGTGATCACATTCTGATTTCTAATTCTTCTCTTGCCTTCTGTCTTTATACCGTTACTTCCTCGTTGGCATCGATGTAGACACGTGCGCCAACATCACCTGTATCCATGGTTACTGTGACGTGGGTACCAATCTATGTATTTGTGATTCAGGCTGGGCCGGTGATACATGTGGTAGGTCTCTCTTTGGTTTTAAAACAGATCCATTTTAAGGATTGATCCTTGATGTCTAATATCATGAGTAATTAGCATTTTTTGGCAAACGATAACCTTTTGGTAATTTTCAGATACATTTCAGACCGCGTTACGTCATTAAAATTAAATTCAAAACTTTTAACAGTTTGTAAATGTTACGTTTTCAATAAGTCTCTACATTAGGAATCGACGTACACCTCGCGAAAATGTCGACGCGGATGCGCTGATATCTGCAATCGCTTGCCGTCGATGAAAAACACAAACCGCATTTCAGAAAGTGTTACATACAGAAGGTAGATTTTTCTTCCGTTATTTCATCGACTTATTTATTCCTATATTGAGTCGTTTATTTCACTTTTTAGATGAATGTGACACGGATGTGGCGTGCATACACGGAGTGTGTTTATCAGATCGAAGCGGCTGTCAATGCGAAACTGGATGGATTGGTTCCGTGTGTGGTAAGTCGACTGACAACTGTCAGAGTATATCTGAACAAGTTATTGAAACATGACACCATTCCAAATATCAATGAAGAATGTAATAAAATGATATGAATGAATTTGAAATTGTCGGTAATATGTTGCTTACTGACATTGTACGGTTAAGCAAGCATGTTCGGCTGGTATATTCATTATATATTCACATATATGGTATGTATATATATATATATATATATATATATATATATATATATATATATATATATATATATATATATATATATATATATATTCATATATTTTATTTTGTGAAACAGGACACAGAGCCTGTTTGTACTGCACAGACATGACAGTGAACTTGGTTCATTTTTGTCTGAATAATCGATGCAGATCGTATAAGTACATGACAAGTAATATATTAGCAAAATAAAGTGATTACGACTGTGAAAAAATGAAATGAAGTGAATTAAGATGAAATGATAAACTACATAGTTAAGTAATTCACGCAGATAATCTCCAAAACATAACAGCAAATTTGCCAGGTTTAACGATTTGGTGAGTCCAATTTAATCTAAATAAAGTTTACTTTACTGGACAAAATTGAGATACTGTCGATGTAGTTGTTTTATTTTTGCAATCCTAAGGCGCTCTTTATTTTGTACCGTAACGGCTTCTGTGCACCGTGATTGAAATAAAAACTTTTTTTCACGTTCATTTATCACAATAATTTTATTTCAAGATTTAAATTGTATTCTTCACCCCTCAATTATTCCACAAATATTTCCTAAGTACGTTTTCAATTTTTTCTGCAAAGCAATTATATTCCATTTCTGTTGATTTTTCGAAGATGCGTGTGGTGATGGTACATGTCTCCATGGTTACTGTGACACAAATAGCAACGCGTGCATCTGCGATTCAGGCTGGGCGGGCACTACATGCAGTAAGTCTACTACCTTATCATACCGGACGGAAAAATGTTAACAAATGATTTAATGATTCTCTGGCCGCGTATTTAATCACAGCTAATCAGACAAAAATGAAATGGTGATTTAGATAAGAAATTTCCGAGGTTGTTTGCAAGACTATATCCCAGCCACCTTGGAGGGTACCTGTCAGAGTTCCGGCTTTATAATTACATGTAACCGTAAACAATTATCATTCCAAACAAAATCTTTTAAGTCTAGATAGAAGTATATCCTATATCCAAACGTTTCAACTTTTGGCACTGTAGTTTGTTTGATTTCTTTTTTTTTTATTCCTTCGATAGATGAATGTGACAGCGCTGATGCCTGTTCGCACGGAGTCTGCGCAGCAGATAAAAGTGCTTGTGAATGTGTGGCAGGATGGATTGGACCAAAGTGCGGTAAGTATAAAGGGTTTAAAATAGGTATGTTCGAGTACATAAAGGCAGACAGACAAAGATAGACAGACAGACGGACACACACACATATACACACAAATATATATATATATATATATATATATATATATATATATATATATATATATATATATATATATATATATATATATGACAATGTTCAAGCCGTTGACTTTTTCTTGAACACTGACTTTTATAGTTTTCCTGTAACGCTATTGAATTCCATTTCTGTGGATTTCTTTAAGATGAGTGTGGTGATGGTACCTGTCTCCATGGTTACTGTGACACAAATAGCAACGTATGCATCTGCGATTCAGGCTGGGCGGGCACTACTTGTAGTAAGTCTATTACCCTATTCTCAAAAACGGTAGAATCTCATGACTCTCGGGAAAAAAGGTATGGTGAATTAAATAATATTCAAAGGCTGTATATGAAACTTTGTTTGCCAAAAATCGCTCCAATCGAGGATTCCTTTCGTTTCCAGGATTTATGATTAAACGTTAAAGATTGTCAGTCAAAACAATTTCTAATAACTCCTGATGAAGGAAAGAATTCATTGCCATATTTCTACTGACGGCTAGTGTTTGATTCTTTTTTGTTTTATTCCTTCGATAGATGAATGTGACAGCGTTGATGCATGTTCGCACGGAGTCTGCGCAGCAGATCGAAGTGGTTGTGAATGTGTGACAGGATGGATTGGACAGAATTGCGGTAAGTAAGTAAGTAAGTAAGTAAGTAAGTAAGTAAGTAAGTAAGTAAGTAAGTAAGTAAGTAAGTAAGTAAGTAAGTAAGTAAGTAAGTAAGTAAGTAAGGCCGCGTTCAAGAAAAATGGTGAGGGGGGGGGGCTGGAGGAATCGCGATTGAAATCTTATTTTTTTTCAGATCCCCCCTCAATACCCTCAAAAATTTTCAAGTCCCCCTCAATACCCTCAAAAATTTTCAAGTCCCCCCTCCCCCAATTACCATATAGCCGCATATTTATTAGGAATTCACGCAGAGTAAAAAAAAACATGTAATGTGTCGTTCTGCACGCAAATGTTCAACACTATCTCTTATCAGCAGGTTGTAGAGCCAGATACCTAGGGCAAGTTCTTAAATTGATTCATTTTTAAATGCATCAGTACACTTTTTGGATTTCTCAGTCTAAGCCGACTTGAGTTTATCCACCTCTGGCCAGTTCAATGGCACCAGCTGAAAAGCACACTAAATGACAATCATGAGAGAGTATGAAAATTGTGTATTCCTAGCTACGTTTAACCAAATTGTGAAAAAAAGAGCACAGTGATCTACCATTTTTTTTTTCAAAAGTACAAGACATATACAACTTAGATGCCACTTATAAAATGTTTTACAAAATTGAAAATACTGGAAGGTTAAAATATTCCATGAAATTAATGTTTTAATCTCAGAAATTTTGGGTGTAATAATGGCAAATTGATAAAAAATAAAAGATTCCATTTAGTCACACATTTTTCCATTTAAATTAGAGTCTTTACTATTCAAAGTTTTACTTTTGTGTTATTGGTACAATGAGATATGAAAATTTCATTCACTGCATGAACTTGAAATGAATGGTTTTATATATTGATTTTAAGTGATTTTAGAAAAACTGACTTTTCATCGTATATTTGTATAAGATCAATTATGGTGACCCCATCTTTTTTCTCTAATATTTGATTGTTCTCATATGCCAGAATTCAAAAATCCATGGTAACTGTTAGTCCCCTAGTCTTCTATGTGTTACTCTCTGGCTGGATCTTTTGTACAAGTAGATGTATTGTTTCACTGTCAATTGAGTGTCCTATGACTGGAACTCTTCTTAAACTACATCAGAGTCAGAGCTACATGTATCACTGTCACTGCCAGTATGTAGTAGCAGGGAAGTAGTTGTATTGACTTTTTATTTTGACAATATTTTTGTTCAGTTTATACAATTGTGTTCTTGTTCTATTCCCTACAGAATGTTGAGCTATCCAGTATTCAGCTTGCTTGCCAACACAGCCTACGTGTACCGTGCATTTGCATCATTCAATTATCACCAATATTTAGACAAACGGGCTTTGTTGACAAACTGAATATTGTGTTTTTCAGCATGCTGTAGAGAGACACCGAGAAACTGTGTTTGATACATTGCATAGAAATATTGAAAAATTATCAACAGTTGAAGCTCCTGCCCCATTACAAGGCCAACTTGTTCTACGAAAATTTAATGGCATTCATATATTTTTAGACTTTTTCGAGATTAAAGACATAAAGTAAACAAAACGATTCTAGATTTTGTTTAATTATTACTAACATTAGAACCATTGGACGACATCAAAATGTTGGGAGTCAAATATTTTCAGGTCCCCCCCCTATAGGCAGAGCAAAACTTTCAAGTCCCCCCCTCGACTACCCCAAAAATTTTCGAATCCCCCCTGAATTCCTCCAGCCCCCCTCACCACTTTTTGTGAACGCGGCCTAAGTATGTATGTATGTATGTATGTATGTATGTATGTATGTATGTATGTATGTATGTATGTATGTATGTATGTATGTATGTAAAAGTAAGAAGTGTTCGACAAAGCCCCCCTACATTTAAGTTTTATTATATATATTGCAGACACCTGTGGTGAAGGCACTTGTCTTCATGGTTACTGTGACGTCAGCGTTTGTGTATGTGACGTAGGCTGGGTTGGTGATACGTGTAGTAAGTGTGACTTAAAATATTGGTAATATTTTCATGTTTAAGATGTACATACATATAATTCATGGTCAAAAATAATTTTCCTATCACATCATGTTTTAATTAAATATCTGTTAGCTTTTTTTCAAATCAGCGGGAGATGATAAAACGTTATGAATTTTACATGAACTATGACACTACATGGTCGACGACATCGTGAACGTTTCCATTTTCTCAATCCTGGTAGGCGGCGTGAGCACGGAAAGAAAGATTGCATTTCGTTTATCGTAATGACAAATTACAGATAATTTTAACTTTCGATAGATCACTCTGCGAACTCAGTAAATCGAAGCCAATGTGATAATTACATATCTGTGACAGGTTAATCTCATAACTTTGAGTCCTCTTTCCCAGGTGAGTGTGACGACGACAACGCCTGTGTCCACGGAGCATGCGCAGCCGACAGGAGTAGCTGTGAATGTGAGCTTGGTTGGAGTGGTAACCAATGTGGTCAGTTATATCATCTATAACCGTCTCTTTTTGGAGTCTTGGGGTACTCCCACAGAAAGGGGTACGGGTATGTGTCGCCCGAATTGGTCACCTCTGCACAAACAAAACCCACTGAACATGGGGTCATTTTTCATCAACAAACCTGTGTCAGTAACGAATGAAATGTCCCCGTACTCCAGGAAAACCTTCACCTGCAGTAGAATAACGGTATAGGTTCTCTTCAATTTGTCAAGAAAATCCCTAAAAGTGGATCATATTTTGGAACATTCACGGGTAGATATTTTCAAATTGGGTGGCATACCCCCTTATGACAATATTAGGAGTACCCCTGGTCTTCTTAGGTAAAATTGAAAGCACCGAAATATCAAGGATGGGTTGATAAATAAAATTACTGGAGAATCTGTGCTTTTCTTCTTTCACACGTCTACCAACTCCCCAACCTTATGTCTTAAAAATGTATGAATAATGAAACTAATACTAGCATTATGGCTAATAGCGACAAGAACCGTTTGGTTTGTGCACGTGTTAGGTTAAAATATCAGTAATGGAAAAATGCAAACGTTCGAAATAAAAACTTTTAGAATATGGCATCTGTCAAGCAATAGTGTCACATGTTTATTGTAAAACGATTGCAGATACCTGTGGTTTGAACACGTGCGTTAATGGCCAGTGCAGTGCAGATGGTACTATGTGTGAATGTGACGCCGATTGGACAGGCTCTACATGTTGTAAGTTGACATTACATTCGAGTGTGTATGTCTGATTCCTATACTGTATCACTTTTAAGCCTATACTCTTCTAGGTAATACATCCATATGTAGTTATGAAAAAGTTTTTCATCACCAAGTAACACTGCATCATACATACCAAAGTATACAGATGTCCTCGTGGGAAAGTACAGTGCTCGATGCTAAAAGCAGAGCGTTATAATATAAATTACTTCAAGTACATAGTAATATCTGTTTCTTATGTTTCATGCATATAGCAATCATCAGACTACTTTTACCCCTGGACGTTTGCCTTTTATAGGGTAGGGACGTACCATTGTGCTTTCAGACCTAGGTAGTGTTGCAATTCGATAAATAATATTTGTTTTGATGACGACAAAACAAACATAATTGCCTAGTTTCAGACTGCCTTTCAACAGGAATATCTCTTTCGGAAAACATTTATCATTCTCACAAAATCGAAACTTCACAATGTTTTACTACTTTCCGTTTTAGTGATTCCATATGAATACGTAAACGTATTTTGAGATGTACATATTGTTTGTATCCATAGCAACGTGCGCACACGGAGCACCATGTGGATCACACGGTACGTGCGATAATGGTCTCTGCGTCTGTGATGAAGGCTGGTACGGCGACTCGTGTGGTAAGCGATACTTATATATTTTGAATTTTTCCTAAACATATAAAGACAAGTTTTATATTTAGTTTGTAGGTGACCCCCTTTTCTTTGCGTTAACACGCCTTTAAAAATTATAGGATTGAAACATGGTTTTATTTGAAAACTACTGGATTTCGTGCTTCAGTCGCTTACTTCAATTTTGAAATAGAACAATTAAGTAAATCACTTATTATTAAAGGTAGAATTCTTCTCTTAGACAGATATTCGGATCTCTTCATAATTCTGTTTTAGTCTACCACATGTGAGGGCTCATTTTGAAGCTCATTGAGTAACCAAAGTTTCCAGATGCTTATTTGTGTGAAAATCTAAAATTTTAACTTTCCCAATAGGGTTAACAAATGGATGGCGGCCATTTTGAATTTCAAATATCAATAAATTCAATGTAATTCGTTTCCATAGTACCAAAATTTGCACCCTGACGCCCCTGTCTTTCATTCTTGATTTTGAAAGAGAATAGTTTCGTTAATGAGGAAAGCTTGAGCGAAAGTTTAAGCCACTCTTTCGATTTCGAGGCGCAAACGACCTTAAATGAAAGATTCCAAATCTCTTCGTGCCGGTGTGCTCTTTTTCGGTGGCTATAACATGATATTGATGCATCTTCTAATCACCGTAATACACATTTTTCACAACATTGGTTTAAATTGTACTTCTTTGTCACAGATCTTTGTAATGGTCAGAATTGCGAACATGGATACTGTGCAGCCGATGGATCTGGGTGCATTTGTGATGAACCATGGTCAGGAACGAATTGTGGTAGGCTAAAAGTTTTAGTGGTACTGAGAAGCTCAATGCATTATTTTGGGTAAACTATACGAGAAAACATGTAGGCCTATATACAGCGCAGAAGTTCATGTATGGACCATACAACAGCTGTGTAAATTTGTGTTGACTGTGCGCAACCGTGCTCGACTACTTGTGTGATCACAAATCATACCCCAGTCGTATAAACGTACAAAACATATTGTGCTTAAAGGGAAACGGTCGTCAGAACTGCGCCTGTGCGAGTTTCTGGTTTACAAACAATTTCGTGCACAATATCTAGATGCACCTCATCATCATAGCTGCAACATTTAAATTGTACGATGTAGATTATGACAGACATGTTTTAACTTTCATCAATCATCATCGTACCTTTGATACAGTGCGTATGGGTCCCATACGACCTCTGAGCGCAGTTCTGACGACTGCATCCCTTAAAGTTTTTGATGCTTCAGGAATTGTGTACAAAAACTATTAATGATGTGAATATGCAAAATCGAATCACCTCTTGCGAAAGCATTATCTCGGGTCATTCAATGGTGTTTCTCGTGCTCTTTACCAGAATATTGCGGCAAAAGCTTGTGTACTTACGGAGTCTGCGCAGTCAGCAATGGTGAGAGTACTACTGGCGTGTCCACATGCTCTGTGACTGGATGTGTGACGTGTACCTGTTACGGCGGCTGGACGGGCACACATTGTGACACAGGTTAGCATGCACTGGACCAGCAAAGTCCGGTGGAGAATATCGGACAATTCGCTTCTGCGTAGAACTACTTCTCTGAGCATTATTTTGTGTGTCTCGATCTTAAATTACAAGTGATCGCTGTCTTGAAAGTGATTTTGCTATATCTTGCTAAAGGGGGAGTATCTCAACAAGGTTCTCTGTACATATCATCAGAATAATAAACTGAATCTCGTTTCTTAATTTCGGAGTCCTGCTGTAGGATATTTGTCGAAGAATTTCTGTAACTTCTGAATCTAACACATTGATAACATAAAAACCTTATAACAATTTAACCTTGTAACAATAACAGATAATGGAACAATGAATTATTAATGAATTATACAACCGAGCAGAAGCAATGTCAAAAGCAGCATGCGCACATTTCCCCATCATTCTGAAAAACGACGTCTTTTTGAAAAAATCAATCAAGCTTTAACATTTGGATATATTTTCTACACGTTTTTATTTTACAGAGGAAGTCAATGACAATGCTGTGTCTGTGACTATACCCCAAATGTTAATAGTGTCAGCGGTCCTGCTCCAAGCTGTTTTGTTGGCATCTTTCACGAATTTATCAATTTGAAGTTGTCGAACTAGAACACGGCACCTTCTGTAACAAGCACGGTATTTTATGAACCAAAGAAAATTTTAACTTACTATTAATCCACTCAGGAACGAACAAGCAAAGCATTTTGCCTTTCATCATGCCGTACAATATGCAATGAAAGAGATGACAATGAATTCTAGTCTGGACCGTGAATTGAACGATAGCTTTAAACATTTACACACATACAGGTCGTATTTGTCCAGTATCTCGACTCCGTCTTTTTGCCTTTTGTCCATATCGTGTGTTGGTCCATTTACACAAAGTCACACACACAAAAAAAATTCCAGGGCTCTAAAGGACTTTTATAGTAATTTACAAAGGACCTTTTTAGGTACAAATATCATTGTTCAGATACCGATGTTTCTATATACCATTTTTATTTATCATTTCACATGTCATATTTACCATATATCTTGATCAATCATTTCTTTATACTCAAAAATAGTGGATGGCTTTTCAGTTTTCCACGGCTCAATTTCATCGTCAAGGACTTTTCAGAAATTAAAATTCAAGAACTTTCCAGGAGCGTGCGACAGACATTAATCTGCCCGAGGATTGCAAGATGCATGAAACCTATTAAAGTAACTGATATTATCACTTTGTACATGAAGTAGTTTATGCTATTGTTCATAATGCTCTGTTAGGCTTTAGCATCAAAAACTGTAATTTACCAGAAAGAGACCCGTATACTTAGGAGTATATCTACCTGTATATATATATATATATATATATATATATATATATATATATATATATATATATATATATGCATATTCACATATACATACATATACACACCCACACACACACACACACACACACACACACACACACACACTACATATATATATATAATAATATATATATATATATATATAATGTTAATATGCATACATACATATAAGTGTATACAACGACACCACAATTCTTAGAATTGTGATTAAATCTACCGAAGACTATACAAGCAATAATTGTGCTATTTGTTGTATATTCCTGCTGTATCTGCTGGTTTAACATTGGTTATTTGCCACATATTATTCCATACAATTTTGTATTTTTGTTCAAAGAATAGAACAAATAAGAAGTCATGTTCTTTGAAAAATGTGACACGTGTGTGTGTGATATGCTAGATGGCACTGATGTTAATCTGATGTAGATGACAGTTGTTTTATGTGATTTATATTCGCTTCAGTGAAGCATTCATCTTGGACAAAGGAGGGCACTGTACCGGTATAACTATCAGACTGATGCACAGCGCCCTCAGTAAAATTGGCAGGTTCAATGACCCTGTTCTCATCATAAAAGACCATTAACCCAATATAATCTCTATAACAATTAAAGAATCCCATGTGAAATTCTGTGAAAAAAACGCTTTACTGTTTGATCAAATGCATCCAAAATTTCATGCACACATTTACACAGACACAAACCCATACAGCATGTTTAAAGAATTGAATGGCGCCTTCGCATGCTTGTTGATTTACCACATGCCAAACTAGTATTTCAGTTTGGGATTAATAGAATCTCACACCCCAAAGGACCTGGGATCAGATTTCTCACACGAGTTGGGGATATTTTGTCTCACACTCGCCTGCGGCTCGTGTGAGACAAAATATTCCCAACTAGTGTGAGAAATCTGATCCCAGGTCCTTGGTGTGTGAGATTCTTTTTCTCACATGACCACAAAATGCGTTAAATTCACATTGGACACGTACAACATTATCCAAAATCGTGACAACTCTGTCGTCTGCCACTGTACTCTGACCTGCTTACTTTGTAGTTCCGGTCATGTGTTACTCATCCTGCCATTGGATAACATTTATGCGTGGAACGAAACAGACTGTTTATCATCCAATCAGAGCTCGTTTAATATTTACTGCAGAGTGTGGGATCGATTTTTTTCCCACACCGTAGATCCCGCACTCCCAGCGGCCAGAAAGTGAGAATAAACATTCTGTGGTGTTTTCAACAGTGCAAGATCACAACTTATACAACTCATCTAATATGGTTGACAACCTTTATTAGTGAAAAGCAACCTATCTGGTATGGTAGATGTGGTCCACATTCGTTTTTTTCTGACCGTAATGTAGTGAAGTTACCAAGAGGTTGCAGGAGAAACTGACTGCTGACGGCGTTCACTCCGTGTAGGATTGTATTGCAGTATCTCAGTCGAAACATTTAAAAATGTGAAGTAACATCAATGCATTTAAACCTCTCTGAAATTACTTTAGGTAAAAAAATCACTGACTTGAACCAAATTTATCTATCTGGTACAAAGATGTCAGTTCATTTTAGACTTGCTTCATAAAAGATATGAACTGAAAATGCTCACGTGTTTCATACAGTTATGTGTAAATTTGAACCTTTGCCACATGTTTGCAACTTCATTGAAAGTATTATGATCAACATAATGAACAATAATCACCGCCGATTAATTCTCAAAGGTCATGAAGTATAAATATGTAATTAGCTGAAAAAAAAATATTAAAGTTCTTTGACTGCTGTCATTGTATCACCATTTTATATAGCAAGTGTAATTACCGTTGGCCAAGTCCTTCAAGCCATATATGCCGAGCTGTGAAAGCTCATTAGATATGCAAATTGTAAATTAGCTGACATGAAAATGTGAAATGACTTTTGATATTGTTTTAACCAGGTATAATCATCAATGTTGTCATGTTTTGCCAACTTTGATCAAGTAAATCCCAGTATATATCCCTAATAAGCAAAGTTCATTAAATATGTAAATTAGGAATTGACTTAAGTAAAAATGCTTAATGATTGCCAATAATGTTGTATCATGGTATCTGCAATATATGTAGCAAGTTTTGTCAACTTTGGTCAAGTCAATTCAGATATATATCTCTAATTAGGAAAGTTCATTAACCCTTTCAGGCCTGGCTTTCTGGCAACTTACCAGATCTACCCCTATATATAGGGTTTAGGCCTGAAAGGGTTAAACATGCAAATTAGGAATTGGCTGAAGAGAAAATGCTTAATGACTTTCAATAATATTGTATTACAGTGTCTGAAATGTACATAGCAAGTTACATCAATTTTGATCAAGTCAATTCAGATGAATATCCCTAAGTATGAAAATTCATTTATATGCAAATTAGGAATTGGCTGAAGTAAAAACGTCTTTTGACTTTCAATAATGTTATATCACAGTATCTTTGATGTATATAGCAAGTTTCAATGACTAAAATCAAGTTAAATTGTGTTGCTAAGTTATCCCTATATACCAAAAATCAGACCTCTAGCTCTATTGGCTGGCTCAGAATTAGATATGTGCATAATTAATGAGGTACAGGATGTGGTGTCATAAGGTCTCCCATCATACCAAATATGAAGGGTGTAGCACTTGGGGTTACTTAGTTATGGCCATATATGTATATTTGAGGTCAAAGGTCATTGGGGTCACATGACATTTTGTCAAAAAAATTGTATTGCTAAGTTATACCTATATACCAAAAATCAGACCTCTAGCTCTATTGGCTGGCTCAGAATTAGATATGCGCATAATTAATGAGGTACAGGATGTGATGTCATAAGGTCTCCCATCATACCAAATATGAAGGGTGTCTTAGTTATGGCCATATATGTATATTTGAGGTCAAAGGTCATGGAGATCACATGACATTTTGTCAAAAAATTTGTATTGCTAAGTTATCTCTATATACCAAAAATCAGACCTCTAGCTCTATTGGCTAGCTCAGAATTAGAAATGCACATAATAAATGAGTTGCGGGAAGATGCCAAGGTCAAAGGTCAAGTGGAATCCCCAAAATTGTGGAGAGCAATTTGGTCCCCTTCTGGCCATTGTCCAATAGACGCTGGCTGTCTTGGACTTTAACATACGCCAGAATAAGCCATTGCCATAGCTTAGCTGCATAGGTATAGGGGAGGTCAAATGTCATAGAAAAATCAGAAAAACAATACTTTGAAAATCTCCTTCTCAAAATTGGCAAGACCTGTGACTTTGATATTTGGCATGAAGGAGCAAGGCTATAAGGTCTAACCAGGGTTGGGTTGGTAGCGGGTCGAGTTGTCTAGGGTCGAGTTGGTTAGGGGTCGAGATGTCCAGAAACCATGGTCATCATGCTTCCCATAGACTACCATGTATCACAAAAATTAAAACTGTGATAACTTCATTAATATGCAAGCCACGCCCACCAAAACCTTTTCAGTTCTAGCCATTTGAATTCTGAAGATGTCTACCAAATTTGACTGAAATACGTTCAGCCGTTTTTGAGATAATGGGGATACAGACACACGGACACACAGACACACACACACACAGACACACACACAGACAGACATGGCTAAACCATATGCTCACGTGTGTGAACACGTGAGCAAAAAATGAGTCTTTGAAGAAACTAAACATGGTAAGGGAAGACGCAAGGTATACATTTAATATTACTCCTTTATTGAGGCTCTATCCATCTACCCATGTTCAGTCTGCCCTTGCTCTTAAAGCCCCAATAGCTGTAACTCTTGAAAGTTGTTGACCTCAAAATATCTTCCTACTCTCTCCTTGCTTTCTCTGAATTCTACCCTCTGAAGGGATATGGCCTTTTTTACTGCATTAGGAAACCTTTTCCTTTGTGAAACATTTGATAATTAAATTCAAATTTGACAGCCATTTCGATTTCCCGCCTTTTCCGTATTACAAAGGAAACAAAACATACAATATCACCCCTATGCATTACATTTGATTACTCTGGCCAGTTTATGTGAAGATTTCAGTGCAGATATGCAGAGTATCCAAGGTTTTTGCTTTTCCTCATGGGGCTACAATTTAATGTTTGGGCAAACATTAAATCACACTGTAATTTTTATCATGTTCAAAATTGCATACACAGCCCCAGCGGATAGTTAATAATAAGTGTATACACACACCTAAATAAGTACATACAAACTTATTTTGGCTTGAAAGTAAAATAAAAATAATGATAAAAGACATAGCTAGTGGGGCTTTAATCTACGCACATGCCAAGTTGTGGATATTTTACTACATGGACACTACACAGAAAACAAGAGCAAAAATTTCACATGGTCATATTTTATTGAACTTTAAAGCTGCCGACTTCTTTTGTACAGGAGAAAAGATTTCTGGGGAAGCCAATGTCAGCATCATCTCAAAAGGGTAATTTAGTCAGCATACGTAAATATTTATACTGCTAACACGGACTACAATCTAATCTGCTCAAACTTCTTCGCTGAAAAGAATTACAATTCTGAATCTTTGCTATGAAGTAAGAATCATTTTTATCACTACACGAAAAAAAAAACGACACTCAGAATATTCTTCAGAAAGATAGTTACATACAAGGTATTTACAGATATAACCCTTGAGTAGAATCATTCTTCACAAACTATCTGCAACAGGAAACGCAGTCTTTTCTTCCTGTCTCCCACAGTTAAAACAAATTAAAAGAGTATACAAAATTCACCCTCCCTATTATTACATGCAATGTACTTTATAAATATAATATGTGGTACTATCTCTTTGGGCTAAGTTACTTAAAACTGCTCAATGTGTTCATGTTTCTTCAAGTCCATCTACACTGTGAATACTAATAAAACATGGCCTCTGTGCCCTGTCTGTTATTTGGACTAAACCATTATATGCGGGTGGACTTTTCAGGAAGGGGCATTTTTTATCGACAAACTCCCATATGTGTACCCCTACTTTATTTTCTTCAAGTCTATCTACACTGTGAGTTATTGTGGTAAAAATGTGCATGATCTTTGTATCGATGATTGTAGACATAACTATTCTTCAAACAGTACTACAGTCTCTTTACCTGATAGAAATTTGTAGCCAAAATGCTGTTCTGTCCAAAGGTTTGAGTTGGGCAGCTGAGACTCCAAATGATGGAGAATTTGGATTTGACTTTTTTGGGGGCTGATTTCCCATTTCTTGAATTTTGGTGATGATATGAGGAAAATATGGAATTGAGGGAAACAAACCATCCTTCAATGTTGCATACTTCTTCCAATCTCTTGAGTATCAACAATTTTTTTTTTCCTGAACCAAATACTGTACGGCTGTGTGTGTGCATACCTACAGGACATTACAACAACACATATTTGAACAAAAAGCAGTGATGCCTTACAAGATTAATCTCAATAAGATAGGGTGGTTAAAATGCCAACTGTGTATCAACAAACCAAGTGTTGGTGATACACATTCCATTCATATGCAAATGAATTTCCTGTACCAGTCTTCTTGCTTGATTCATCATGAGCTCATTTACATATGAATAAGTATTTTCAACCTTGCATGGTGCATTAGATTACTGGTAACATTCAGCTGTCCCACAGTTCAACAATGTAGTAAGGTCATATCTGGGAAACATTAAAACTTTCATGCAATAAAAATATACACTGAACTACATTTAAAGAAATTGGTACATGCATAGAATGAATCATTTGATGGATGGGGAAGATTACTTTGATAATTTTTTTATCTTGAATGATTTGAAATCAAATTCACACTTTCTAACATACTAATTTACATACAGAATCCAAATAAAGGTAGCCGAAAGTGCCTGTTGTTAAAAAAATCCCAATTAAATCAAGCATCAAGAATGTTAGGTGTTAAAGACAGACTGTCAATCTCTGCTTGAACATTGAGGTCCATAGATTTTTGTGTCCAATCATGATTTTGACAGAAAAGATGGACAGTGAGCTCCCCTAGATTGGTGGCTTAATGTACTGAGATCCTCTGACCTGGTAGTAAAATATAGGTATGTTACACTGAGACCTCTTAGTTCAACGAAAATGTTCACAAAACTTACAGTTGTTATGGAGGGGTCTAAAGAATGAACTAGAACTTAAAGGCCCCATGAAATGGCCTGACACACAAATGTCACAATGACTCCATGTGGCCCCAGCGTGCGATATGTTCATTTCTGTAATTTTATTGCGGGCATCTGCTATCACTACTTTGAATATAAACAGGAACCACTGCCTCCTACTGAGTCATCAACTATCACCAGCAGTGTCATACCTCGTGCCAGGGCCTAGCTGGCAGCAAAAACAGCCGATCTGAAGTGTCGTCCATAAATCACAGATTTTGCCCAGTGTGCCAACTTTTTGGTCAAAATGCCATCGTTATGACCTCCCATAAGGTTATTCAAATGCATATACAAAGGGAAAAAGTCCATTTCATTGGCCCGTTAAGGTTTTATGTGTATCATATTCAACTGTGACAAAGAATTGAACAACATTTTACATGGGGCATAAGCTGTGTAGCATAATTTAAAAAAATAATGTTCTTCTTGTATGTTAATGACACTGACCTATTGAATAACACCGATATAGAATTTGAAAACTTGGTGATGTTACAACTGTCTGTGCATATTTCTCATTTTAATTCTGATTGCACAAAAACCCTTATACAAATATTAACATTAACCCTAGCTTTGCAATGTATAAGTAAGTATTGGCTCAGTAAATTATCATAGTATGAAAAATAATAATATTAATAATAACAATAACAATAATACAGTTTTTAAAAGGAGAAAAAAATAGTGTTGATGTATTTACGTATCAGTATCCATGAGTACATAAGAAAGACGTATATTTTACTTGTCTGTTGGTATGCCTTTCCTGTGAGTTAGTTCACAGAGTTGTTGTCCATTTCTCAACATCTTGGCATTTTAACAGTGTCCTGTAATTTCCTTGACCCATGCAACTTTGATTGAACAAAGATCGCTTATTGGGAGGACAAGTTGCCTTTGGTAAGACCTACAGTAATCTGGCTCTTAAACTTTCACATCACTGGACGTTATCTCTCCCCCCATTCACTTCTCACTGATGATTAATTTGATGACAGACTCTGTGTCTTGCTCCAACGTCTATGCTTTGACGTGAAGTCACACATGGTATAGCTAAAACAACACTTGGGCAATATCCTCCTTGTGGTGGTAATCAATCAGTGCTTGCCTGAGGGTTCCTTTCACAATAAATGGAAACACCCCCTAGGATAGTGTTGATTTGTACTACGGCCTTCCAAGAGCCCAGTATTCTTCAGTATTGCAGTCACACATTGTTGTACTGATTCTCCACATAAGCAACACCAGATTCAGTACCAATGTCACACTTTTCTCATTTCTGATTACACGCAAAACAAATGTATCGATAACTTACAATCATTGGATCTGCACAGATGTTTCTCTCAAGAACTCTGTAATTTTCTGTGAGAGGCAACAACTGATGATCTGTTCATTGCTTCATGGAGAATGTACAACAGGTTACACCAACATGATGTAAAGGTACCACAGGTTATACCAACATGATGTGAAGGTACATCAGGTTATACCAACATACAGGTTATACCAACATGATGTGAAGGTACCACAGGTTATACCAACATGATGTGTAGGTACCACAGGTTATACCAACATGATGTGAAGGTCCCACAGTTTATACCAACATGATGTGAAGGTAACCATGGGTTATACCAACATGATGTGAAGGTACCACAGCCATATATGATGTGAAGATACCACAGGTTATACCAACATGATGTGAAGGTACCACAGGTTATACCAACATGATGTGAAGGTACCACAGGTTATACCAACATGATGTGAAGGTACCACAGGTTATACCAACATGATGTGAAGGTCCAACAGTTTATACCAACATGATGTGAAGGTAACCACAGGTTATACCAACATGATGTGAAGGTACTATACCAACATGGTTATACCACAATGAGTGAAGGTACCACAGGTTATACCAACATGATGTGAGGTACCACAGGTTATACCAACATGATGTGAAGGTACATCAGGTTATACCAACATACAGGTTATACCAACATGATGTGAAGGTACCACAGGTTATACCAACATGATGTGAAGGTACCACAGGTTATACCAACATGATGTATAGGTACCACAGGTTATACCAACATGATGTGAAGGTCCCACAGGTTATACCAACACGATGTGAAGCCAGAATTATCATTTTTGATGTACTTTATATTTTTGTCCATTGTTTATGTTACTGGCCACCACCCTGATTACAAAGACAAAAATAATTAAATAAAAAATCTAACAAAACATTTGAGGGGTACAAAATGGAAATACACACACAAAATCTGCCTTCTTACAATACTTGCCTCTTATCCCACGCATAAATATTTCATTAAACTGCTATATGTAATACATATGTGCATTACTTATGATCAAATAATATTTTCACTGGTCGATTGGTTACACATTTTCATTGGCTGTCGGAAAAGCACCTTCAACTGTGGAGGCCAATCACAGCGTTTGAAACAAGAAGTGGAAAGGGTAAAGAACAGGATGCTGTCATCCAGCAGACACCTACAGTTACACACAAAGCAATTCTGACAGCCACCTGTCTGGGATTTCACCGTATCAAAAGCCTGCATTTCAAATTTCTCAGGGCTTTCTCAGGACTCAACTATTCTGGTGGAGATTTCCCCCCATTGTCCATGTTTTATTTTTTTATCTAAAAAATTTTCCTTTCTACTTTCGGTTTCTCTTTCGCCTTTTTCACTCATCAGTTGATCCTGAAAGTGTCTTTCATCAGCCAGGATGTGATGTTGGAACAGATAAACCATAAACCTAGCATCAGAAACAGTCGTTGGATATTGTGCTTGTCTCAGTGTCACAGAAATGGGTTCCCACTTGTGTTCCTGGCAGCAAACTGGTTTTGTCCTCCAGACTACAAACACAACAAGAGAAAAGACCTGTAAATTTGAGTACAACACGCTCCTTCTAATTTTGGTGTAAGTGTTCCAATTACCATGGCAATTTTGGACTGGTATGTTGGGAAATACTTATTACATTAAACAGACAAAGCAGCTTTGAAAACTGTCTTCATGCAATTTGGATGATCTTTTTTTCCCCTAGTACATACATTGTGGCTAAAAGTGACACATCCGGGTCTAGTTTAAGACTACATGAAATATCCAAAGGCATTCTATTCTGTTCAATTATTTTTATTTTCTTGAAATTTTTAAACATGGCATGAGCTAACTGTGAATAAATTAAAGTGATTAAAGATATCATCTCAATCTTTGAAATGATATAGACTTAAACAAACAAATATTTATCAAAAGCTGTCACGTCACTTTACTCTATCTGCCTCTGACATCAAAGCTCTTAGGTTAGTAATGCTTTAACATTATGGAAACTTTTAACATTACATTTTCGTTGCTGAAGGCATTGAAATAGGGTATCTGGACAAAGTTTGTGAGTGCAACTTACCATGAAAGGGTTGACACCCATGTTCATTTGTTGTTGAGGCTGTGCTGGTTGTCCCCATCCACCGAACTGCTGTTGCTGCGGCTGACCCATCTTCGCAAACTGGTTGCTTGCCATGGCCGCCGTGCCGGCGCCGCCAAAGCTCAGATTCTGCTGTGGCTGTTGCTGTGTTTGTCCAAACCCGCCCATGGAACCTCCAAAGTTGGCTTGACCCCCAACCTGTCCAAACCCTCCGGGTTGCTGCATCCCGAAGCCCCCTGCCGCCGGTTGCTGCCCAAACCCTCCGGCTGGTTGTGCTCCGAATCCACCCGCTTGCTGTGGCTGTTGCTGTGCTCCGAACATGCCCGCCTGTTGTGTTCCAAATCCCATATTGGCTTGGGTCATCTGTCCATATGATCCATTGGCCTGTCCAAATCCTGTTCCCGAGGGCTGGGCCAGGAAGGGATTGGCTGCCGGTTGTCCAAAGCCAGTCGTTGCACCTTGCTGGTTGAAGCCAGTCCCTGCTGATGTTGCCATGAATGGATTAGTGGAACCTGTGAGAAGCAACAACGGAGACATTCAGTCACTGTCTCATTATATGCAAATTAACATCAACTAAAAATGTCCTGTAATCTTGTATGCTTATGCAATGAGAGACGTGTACACGGTTTGATACCTACTCCTTTTTTACCAAATGATGGCTCAAACACGCATCTTTTGAATTCATTGTGTCTTTCTTTGTTCTGTCAGACTACTGGGAGAAATTCTGAAGGATTACTTAATTTTGTTAACAGTGCTGTCGATGAGTTGGGATTTTTAGCACTGAAGTTCTGTGAGTTACAGAATTTCTGCATTTTTATTATGCCTTTGAATTTACAGACCACTTATAACGATAAAGGCACCAGAATAACTGATCTTTCAAAGGAAGATGTACATCGTGTCATGAGATGAATCTCTGACTGTAAGGTCTGAGAGAAGATTTGCCTGTGTGGCTGTCACAGTTCCTCATTCACAAATAACAATGCAATTTACAAACTGCTTTCACCATTACTTTGATCTGAAAAGGGGCAAATACAACTTGTAACACAGCTCACCAAAAATCTCCATTGTGATTTGTCAATTTTCAGTCACATGGTACGCATTACTTCAGCACTGATACATGCACAGACCCTGTTACCAGCAAACAATTTTAAAAGCATTACCCAACTGGGTAGCATGTCCTTTAGAGAAACAAACATACGCTGTTACCCTGATCGCCTGTCACTGTGTTTGTACTTTCACACCAATATTTCAGTTTTGACAGAGAATGGGTCAATCTACACACCACTATTTTGAGTCTGGAACGAGGATGGAAGTTTTCCTCTTTCACTGATGTACAACACTTTTTGCTGTTATAATTCATAGTCTTACCTCCTCCAGCTCCAGGAACGCCCATGCTTCCGCTGCTAGTCATTGTAGAGCCTCCAGCCCATGATGTCGTGCCCATGTTACCCAGACTTGACGACTGCGACATCGATGACGCCGAAACTCCGCCTCCCCCACTGCCGAGAGATCCCGAAGAACCAAACATCCCTCCCGATGAAGACGGTGGCGTTCCGGACCAATTGATGCTACTGGAGGTGTCATGGAATAGTGTGTCCAGTTCTGACAGAGCAGCGTATCTGTCACTGTGTGACTTTTGTTGAGCAGAAGGGGCACTGGGCGTTGACGACACCATGGGTCCAAAACTGTTCTGCTGTTGTTGACTGGCTGTAGGTTGTCCAGGCTGCAGTAAACCTGCAACAATCGAAGGATGTATCATATAATTATTAAAATTGGACATGAATCGATGAGCCTTCAGGACGGATATTCTGAGACTCAAGTTTCTATGAAACTCTGTGTGGACTCAATTTACAGCTTGTGGTGTGAATGAATTTTCCACCATCTTATTTTCTTACAGTTTAGTCATTTGGGCAATAGTGCGCCCTCTTTGTCAATTTGATTTGCAACTGACTAAACAGTATCCTCTTTAATTCAAGAAAATTCTGCTTGTTGCATTTATTGGTATTGGGCTCATTAAAGAAAATGTCGAAAAATTCCTTGTCTGATACGGTCTGCGCAATGGACTACAACTTCTTTTGCCTGTGGTTTAACTTTGTCTTTCTCTTATGATGAATATTAAGGTAGAATGTGCCTCAGGGACAGATATTTGGACTTTCAAAGTTATCCAATAATTTTCTCATCTACCTCTTGTGGGCTCATTTTAAAGCTCTTGGAGTAATGAAGGTTTTCACTGTCTTATTTTTGTGAAAATAGAAAATTTTATTTTTTCTGATAGAGTTAACATAGGGGATGCGACCATTTTGAATTTCAAATATCAAGCAATTTAAGGAAATTTGTTTCCATAGTTCTAAAATTTGCACAGTAACCCTCAATTTCTATCTTTGATTTTCACAGAGGATGGTTGAAAATTTCTCTGAGGAAAGGTCGAGCAAAGGGTTAATCTTTCAATTTCGAGGCGCACACTACCTTAAAACATAGAGAACACATTGTTGAGTATTGACAAGCTCTTTCACAACTTGTGAAAGCTAAATGCCAGAAACTGCACCAAGCGTACCAGCCACCATAGTAAAAATAAATGCAGCACCACAGTCTAGCAGTTGCAGCATGCAAGTCCCTTTGAAGTCAATACAGGCAAGCTGTTATAGGGATTCTTTACATGGGATTTGTGAAATAGTGTATGGAGATTTGTTGGTATGATGATTACTCTTGGAGACCCTTAGGCATCAACGTTCTTTGTTAGGAAATACAATAAAATCACTCTAAATTGCAAAAAGAGTGAAAACACAAAAATCAAAAGTCAAGAAACAGAACAAGTCCCTGTACACCTTTAAAACTCTGATATTTAAAAATATCATTATACGTCTGTGAAAATTTCAATTTACCACTTTGGGGTCAGACTGTATGATTTGTTTAGATCACTATTTGTGTGTAATCAATGCAGGATGTCACCTAAACACTGATAAGTATCTATTTGACAATGGTGTTCTATGACCTTGAAGTTAAGGTATACTGAGAGCACATTGTTGAACTGCCTTGAACTCAAGATGGGGCAACACTTCCTTATGCTGACACTCTTCAAAATAATAAAGGGACAACATATTTGTATTAACGAATGCCACAAATCAGATTTAAACTTTTCAAACTTGACTGGTAAAGCATTCAGTATTTTTGAAAAGTCATCTCTATACATTCTTTACCACAGGTTTCTTCTACAATAGAATGCACCTTGATATGGATACAACGTTATATTTTGCAAGTTTTATTGAGGAAAGCTTGAGCAAAGGGGAAAACATGAGCTTACATAAGAAAAAGCTAAATGGTACAAAAAAGTAACGGCAAATCAAGGCAATAATTTACTAAAGCCAGAGTTAGTGTTTTGAAACTGTTGATCTTTTCTACAATTTTTTTTTTGCAAAGGAAAGGGAGTTGATGACCAGCAATGCAAACACACAGCACAGCTAAATGAAGCTCTAGTTGCATGAAAATGATGCAAAGTTTTGCAGAAAAATTTTCCAAAAATTTTATAGTACTATGGTTGAAAATAACTTCATGAGAGTGTAAGTTTGTCAGATGTTCATGATTTGCCTGATCATGTTTTGTGATGGATGGCATTAAATAGAAACGGATCAAAAACAGACAAGCCTATGAGCCACCTTTGTAAATTTTTTGTGGAATCAAATCACTATGTCATTTTCTCAGACATTCTTTTTCATTCAACTCATTAAACAAGTTAATTTTCTTATGCACTATAGAATTCATCTATGACAGAATGGGCAAGTAAAAATTAATGGTTTGCAGTTCATCTTAAATTCAAAATAAGGTCCAGTGGATAAAAACTTGTTGTTCCTGTGAGGACTCCAGTGCAAATATGCATCGTGTACTGTGCCTGTCAGTTGCTTAGAGCATATATTCGAGTTCATGGAGAAGGCCATAGTTTAGTAGGGGGGCCATTTATTGCCTATCTTGTTAAAACTTTCATATGTAGTTTCAGTCAGTGATGCTTGTATACATAATGTCAGTGTGTAAATTAATACGAACTGGTGTTAGTTTAAATGTATAATCACTAAAATAATAGAAGACTTAGAAGCTGATGGGCGTTTAATATCAACTGTAGGTGTTAAAATTATGATGAGATACCCCTATCCAAAGATTTTAAAGGTATACAGTCACCTGTAATCTAAATATGCCCATATAGGCAAAGGGGCATTCCTTGGTATTCAAAATACCCATGTGAGGGCGCTGTTTTTAAAAAGTGGCCACCCGCTTAAAAAATCTGTGATTGGTTAGATTTTCTCTTTCCATGGTAACTGTGGCAAAATTGGAACAGGTGACAGTATACCTTTAAGGTTGATGCTGGAGTCTTTTATGGTGTCTAAGTCGACAAAGTGAAGATCAAACTTCTTAATGATTGAAGACAGGCCAAAAATTTTCATGGAAGATTTCAACTTTTCAAAATTATGTAACTCATCTAATTGAAATTGTAATTCTACAACGTGTAATAAAAAGACAAGAAAAGATCTGTGAGAAAGCCAGGCTAATGAGAATTCCTTTTTGGGGCAAAGGTAAGGTTTTCATGCATGGTCCAAAAGGGTCAGCCATGTTTTCCCATGCAGACGACACCCGACTTGTGGAACTTACTGCTGGCTGGGGCTGACGGTGTGGACGTGACCAACGCCCTGGAAGGAAATTCTGGGAATGGTTTTGAAGTTGTAGACTGGCCGGAGCCTGATGATGACATCGATAAGAATGGATTTGCTGTAGATTTTGAGAGATAATATGTCATTACCATACATGATGATGCCAATATTTGTATCTTTGTTTGCTGCATAAAAGTAGCATATTTGACCGTTTTTGCACAATACATTATGTCATTTGGTGTTAGTGTTTGATTGCCTAGGACTTATTCAGAATGCAAACACTCTTCTTTGAACTTTGGGATGAATTTCACATTTTCATGATGGTTGACTTTTCAACTAACTGCACTTTCCTCTCAGTTGTATTGTGAGGCCAACAATGACTGAACACACACGTACATCAAAGTTGCGGACAGTATGTGCTTGCCTCATGATATGAACATATGGGTAATTGTTAACAGGGATTAATGTTGATTGCGGGTATTAATATTACCGGTATATGAGCCAAAAATGCATTGACTAGCACCAGAACCTTAAACCCTCATGCTCAGAACTGCAAATTCCACAAACTTACGAGTTTCTGTGACGGATGGTTGAGAAACCGTCTGAGTCTGCGACTGAAATGTCGCGTGAGAACTCTGGGGGGTAGGCTGTGGAGCTGGAATATTGGCCGACTTGGCAACGTGTGGCGTGACTGGCATTGCTAAGGAACAAGATGTTTGTTAATAATAGGTTTTAGATGTTAGTGATTTTTACAGGGGAGTTTGGGATTAGGTTGGGTGGTGAAATGCATAACACTACAGAATCTGGCGAACTGATCATAAATATCTCGTTGACTTGTATGACATATCATTATTCCCGTATCTGGTGACTCGTTGTGGTATAAATTGACAGGAAGAAGTGCTAGACTTGATATTAGTGGGTGAATATCTTTGTTAGTACAGAATGGTTCTACTCTGGTGTCCTACAGACTCAGTACACTCAAATGATCATGTGATGACGGTACAAACAAACCCATGTGTACAAACGCGTACACAAATACATGTATTTCTATACACATATCTGCATGCGATTTTGTTTGTACCATGGGCCATTCGAATTCCAGGTTTAACCTGTTCACACCATGTATTCAAGCACAGTGACACAACTTTTTCATACATCTAAATCCATGATAAAGTGACCAGACTGAACAACTACTCTGAACCTTGGTACACAGTTCAATGTAGACAGTGCTTTACAATGCTTTAAGGAATGTAATTAATGATATTGGAAATCATATACCAAGTATGACTGCACTTACACACAGAGAGAAACTCTAATAGAATATACCATCTTACAACACTGCACTTAAAAAAAGCACTGACATGTACACTTTATGCTTTGCACAGAAGCCGAATGTTGCATTTTGCATATTTGCTATGGTACTGCAGTTATACATGGTCGAATTGTAAGAGGTTGTTTGTATTTCCAGACTTGGAAATTTGTTTACTGCTTATCACAACAACAGGACCTGTGTTGCAATTGTACTAGTTTGGAAGGCAGTTTGCTGACCTGAAGACCTTATGTAAGCAATAAACTCTACTAGGCATGCAATATGTTCAATGAAAATATGTAAGTTGTTCTTTTTATATCTAGCTTAATCTTATCACATTTTTATCTCAACATGAAGAAACACAATGCTCAAGGTACAATGGTCAGTCTGCCATTTGTTGCACACTGCAATCTGTGACCTCAAATGACATGCAAAGTAATGAATTCACAATGCAAATGTGACCACAAGAGGGCGCACTGTAATAGCAGTTCATGTTCAAAGGCATGATGGCTGCCAATTACAAGGAGATTTCATGATGGCCAGCCAGTGTGTATGGACAAATTAAAAAGATCTTGATATTTTACTTGTTTATGAACATAGCATAATTGATGACATGTTGTAAATGAACTCCAGAGTTAGAAATGCAGTGTTTTGTAACTTGATACAAGCTGAGCAGCAGACAGCTTAATTTTTCAAGACTATGGTGGTATAGTTTGTAGAGGGTGTGCACTTCAATACAGTAAATATATCACAGATGATATTTTGTATGCAAAGATGTTGACAATGAATGCACTTACATACAATTTGATGAATCCCTCCCTTTAAATACTAAGCACAACCATCTGATACATTTCTGGACACACAAATTGTGATTAACATCCTTATTAAGAGTACAATGCACCTCGAGGACAAATATTTGGACTCTCAAATTTTTACAGACTTTTCTGATCTACCACTTGAGGGGGGTTCATTTTAAAGCTCTTGGAGTAAGGAAATTGTCGTAGTCGTAATTTTTCCAAAATCCAAAAAATTTTTTTCCCCATAGAGTTAACACAGAGTTGGTGGCCATTTTGAATAGAAATATCAGTAAATGTTACGGAATTTGTATCTCAATGATAGGTACCAAATTTTGAGTGATGACCCCTGGTTTTTATTCTTGATTTGACAAGAGAATGGTAGTGAAGGTTTCATTGAGGAAAGTCTGATCAACTGTTTAAGTCCTTTACTGTTGAGGTGCATAATGCTTTTAATTATGAAAAGTACCATAATGCCTTCCATTTGATTACTGGCATGATTGCTGTAACTTTTGACAATAAGTTCATTGTTTTTGCTCATGGTTTCAGCATAGAAATGGGCTGACATGAGGTCTTGAAATGGATCCTGAACTTTCTAATGTTTCCATCAGAAAAATGAATCAATCAAACATAAACAAGGACGACTACAGTTTTGTTGAATGATAGGGACTTTGGCACATTGCAGGATGTGAAATTGAAACTCTACACTTTGTACCCATGGTAACCAGACACCATGGAAACAGAAGAAAATGATTTCCTTCCAATATCTATATAGCAATCTGTTAGCTGTGATGGTCCCAGACAAACACTGCATGCACCGAAGTACACAAGCAGAAAGCTGAAATCAAAACAAAATCACTCGGAACAAAACAAAACAAAACAAAACAAAACAAACTAAAGTACGGCAAAACAGCAATGTTAAGAAGAATGGAGTGAGACTTACTGTTGCTAGATGGTGGCGGAGGAAAGACAGCAGGGATTGGTGGCTGGTTAGCAGATGAAGTAGTTACTGTATCGGCCGTTAGTGGGACCTTCGGCGGCCCCAGAGCGTCCCCTACACCAAAGGGGTTGTCAGTAGCTAGACAGAAAATCACAACCACGTGAGAGACATTCCCTTTTTATGAAAAGCCCCGCCATACCAGCCCACCACCAGCTTTGCATGGATATAGCACCCTCCCCACCCCCATTTCCAT
This sequence comes from Ptychodera flava, assembly GCF_041260155.1. Lineage (NCBI taxonomy): Eukaryota > Metazoa > Hemichordata > Enteropneusta > Ptychoderidae > Ptychodera > Ptychodera flava. Next base: position 22,825,810 of record NC_091946.1, on the reverse strand, counting down.
AATGGACTAAACCCTTATGAGTTGTTTAGACGAGGCTAGTCCAATGTTGGAAGAATGCGGGTGGGTAAGGTTGTTATTGAGTTGATCGATCAAAACGAGTTAGACAAAGCTGTTAATTATTGTTACATGCTACCATGACTAAGCGGAGCACAGGAAGTGGTGTTACCCATAATTCCCCTTGATCTGTACACACTGAGATCACATGATGAACAGATGCAAATTCTTCTGGTACACAGGATAGCTTGGTCCATATTTTAAAAATCTGACAGTACTGCTTTCATAATCACATCTTTCTGACTTCCCACTTTGAATAACGAGAAGGTCTATCCCTTTCCCACAGTGGTGATAGCAATTTTGTGATTGTTCCAACAGATATTTTTGACAGCCATACAAAATATTTTCAAGGAAAGTAAGGCCATAAGTTGCACCTCTGTTACTGTTAGCAAAATCAATGGTATTGATTTTTTTGAATATTCATGACAATGGAAATGTGCATGTCTGACAGGTGGTATGATAAGACCATCTTAGTTGCTGATAATGTTACCTTGAAGGGTGTGAAATTTCTAACACTTTCAAACATCGGCTTTTAATATACTCTTGAAAATGAAACATAGTTGATAATTTTGGAGCATACTCTTAACAAATAATCTTAGAATTAAATTTCAAGTCTGAAATTGTCAAGAAATGAATACGATTGAAATAGCCTTCAGCAAATATTGTCTGAGTGCACAAATCGAGTGGCATTGTGGGTAATCTCACTTACTGTGCAGCGGGTAGGGTCAAGCAGGCAGGATATGTTAAAGCATGCAATAAGGAGCATAATGCAGGTACAGCACATTACAAGAAGTTGGTACGCTTGCCACAACTTGTGTATTTATGTCCCTTACCAAGGATGTTAGATAAATGAAATTTTTTCCCTGCATGTCCTCAGTAAATTTATCTCATACAAGTACAGATGGCTGTGCTTTAGTCACGTAGACCGGATTACGGAATATGAGATCTTCAGGCAAGTTGTCCATGATGGCAGGGTAGGGGTCAAATTTTAGACAAATATCTGAGTCATGAAATTGAAATTGGGAGAAAAGTTTTTTTGTTTTTGAGCTGTATCACATACATGCCCTATAAAAAATGGTGGTTTCTTAAGAGAACACAGACTTAAAAGGTCAGAGTAAACAGGCCAAAATACCAATATTTCAAAACCCTGGACTAAACTTTGCCATTACTGTTTGTTTGCCAAATATTTATGAATTACAAATATTATTTTCTGGTAGCAAATTTAATCAAGCCATTTGAAATACAAGGGATTTTATGTACTATACTTGTAGACATGGTTGATGTAAATATGAAAATTGTGTCTTCACATGGATGAAGTCACTCGAACTACCTACAAGGGAAATCCACGAGGTTCACAGGAAAGGGTTTCAAGACCTTGCATGTGATTGGCTTACATTTCTCTGTTAGATCAGTGACCAGTGAAACCTAAAACATAGCTTACAAGATGATACTTTTCAAAATGCAATATGTCACCCTGAGAAATCAGGATGATAACAGTATGGTGCCATTTAGAAGTTACACATAATGTGCTGGGTCCTGTTGTTAGCCATCTGAGGGCAGTATTTAAATATGAGTGATGGGGAGTGGCCATGCAGACACTATCCTGGGACTATGTAGACTATTGTGTGCTTGGAACGGGGTACTCTGAGAGTTTAGCAATGATTGAGGTATGTGCAGATGGGTGTGTGTGTGTGTGAGAGAGAGAGAGAGAGAGAGAGAGAGAGAGAGAGAGAGAGAGAGAGAGAGAGAGAGAGAGAGAGAGAGAGAGAGAGAGGGGATGCAATGGTATGTATCTTATAATGATTGTGAATTTGTGAATGTACATCTCTCTGTAAGGACATTCACAGAATGAGCCTGTCAGAGTCTGAGATTGAGAATTTGTGTTTGTGTGAGACGGAATGAGTGTAGGAAGTTTAAGTGTATTGATGTGTGTAGGTGCATGATAGGGGAGAAGTGTGTCTGTTTGTCGACCTCTCTTTCACTGTGTACGAAAGTTCACAAAGTAGGGCACGCATACTGGAGTGACAATTTCCACTAAACACTGTGATTGTTCATTAAGTCCCAATACAAATCCGTTTATTTAGCCAATTCAGAGACAATCCTCTTTTTAAATAGCGCAAACAATTCAGAAAATATAAATGTGCAGAAAACGAAACCACTTGACTGTACAGAAAGCACTTGCCAGCCTGTTTTGAGCTCAGAACTTATCTTTCACCGAATTTTATGTGTACAGAAATTGGCAGGAAACAGAGAGAGAGGACTGTCATAAATTTTGAAGAGTCCTGTTCAAACAACCTCATCCATTATTTCCGGTTGAAGCGCAATTTTGAGCCGATATTTTCAGATCCTGAATTTCATTCAAATTTGTAGAGATGCAGAAACCAGCAACCCACTGAAAGACTTCAGCTGTCTCCATGTATGTAGTGGTTTCTAATTATGAAGGAATTACAATGTACCTGTACTATGGTAAGGAGAAAGGCTCACCTTGCTGAAATCATTGAGAAAACATCTTTGTACAACAACTCAAAGCTCACAACCAGCAGAAAAGAAAATTCACAGGCATGCATCTGTGGCCATTAACTTAATTTTTCTAGTTTCTCTAGCGGCATACAAACCCCAAGGTTTTGCAATCCAGAATCCCTCCACGGCAGAAAGCCTTAGCAAAATGTTGGACATTGATCAGCAGGCCATTCAAAATTACAGGGCATGCTAGAAAAGCAAAACAAAATATTTCATGCCAATGTTTTTTTGATCTGGGTAGTCAAGTGGGCTGGAAGAGATTCTGAGGACTTACCACTTGGCCCTGAAAATGCTGCTGCCGGCTGGGGTGCCGCTGGCTGACTAAATGCTGCACTGGATGCAGGCTGTTGCTGGCTGAAGGCCGATCCAAAATCTGCAAAGCCTCCCCCTGAAAGATAAAAAACAAGTCATCGTTGATGACACAGTCCCCACTTGTTAATGGGTACTTTGATTACATGTCCTCAGAGGGGATAGAGTCCTCTTCATTATTAGGTCTGTGATAAAAATACTTTGATACAGATGGTGCTCAATGGCAAAGAATGAGTTCCATGGTGATGAAAACATAAAACCAATGTAGGCCACCATCCTAAAGTTCATAAAATTAGTCAACTAGGAATTAATCACAGGATGTTGCAAAACATTATTGCATACAATCCTAACACTTACAGATTATCACTGGTACCATATTTAATAAAGTTTGATGCAGTATTTACAACACTATGAGATCAACATCTGTATCAAGTTTCATCACATTTGATGTTGTATAATTTGTGGCTATATCACCCTAATTAGGAAAGTTCATTACTTATGCAATTACAAATTAATTAAAATGACACTGATAAATGTCTTTTTCAATGTTAAAGCAATGTGAGCTTAACATCTGTACAAAGTTTCATGAATTTGATGCAGTATTTCTTGATATATCAGCCTACTTATGAAACTTCAATAATTGACATGTTAATGCTACATGACGTGAAACAAATTGACGAGCACATGTATGAAATAGGTCAATGTCCTTGTACTAACTTTGAATGATACTGGTGGAAATATGTCTGAGTTATGGCTCTGTACATTAGAAAACTTGTAACAAAATCACCGCCATGCAGCGATATTTGATCTTACCATTTAAAAAATCAACACATATATGTATGACATAAGTCAATGTACATGTACCAACTCTGAATAAGATCAGTTGAGACTTGCCAGAGTTATGGCTCTCGACATGAAACAACCATAACAAAATTGCTACCACGTGGCCATATTGGACCATCTCGTGAAACCAATCGACATACATATGTATAAATAAGTCAATGTCCTTGTACCAACTTTGAATAAATTTGCTTGATACATGTCTGAGTTATGGTTCCGGACATGAAAAAATCGGAAAAAAATGGCCACATGGCGGCCATATTGGATTGTATCACTAAACAAATCAATGTGCATATGTAGATATAGGTCAATGTCCTTGTACTAAGTTTGAATAAAATCGGTGAATAAAATCAGTTGAGATGTGCCCAAGTTTTGGCTAAGGACACGAAAAAATTGTAACAAAATGGCTGCCATGCAGCCATATTGTATCATATCATGAAACAAATTGACGTACATATGTATGATATAAGTCATGTCCTTTTACCAACTTTGAATAAAATTGGTTGAGATATGCCTGAGTATTATGGCTCTGTACATGAAAAAATCGTAACAAAATGGCCGCACGGCAGCCATATTGGATCGTATCACATAACAAATTGACATGGATATGTATGACATTAGTCAATCTCCTTGTACCAACTTTGAATAAAATCGGTTAAAACATATCTGAGTTATAGCTCTGTACATGAAAAAATTGTAATAAATGGCCGCCTGGCGGCCATATTGGATCGTATCACAAACAAATCGACATGCATATCTATGAAATTGGTCAATGTCCTTGTACCAACGTTGAATAAATCGGTTGAAACATGTCTGAGTTATGGCTCTGTACATGAAAAAATCGTAGCAAAATGGCCGCATGGCAGCCATATTGGATCATATCACAAAACAAATTAACATGCATATCTATGACATTGGTCAATGTCCTTGTACCAACTTTGAATAAAATCGGTTGAAATGTGTCTGAGTTATGGCTCTGTACATGAAAAAATCGTAATGGCCACCTGGCGGCCATATTGGATTGTATCACAAAACAAATCGCCGTGCATCTGTATGACATATGAAGTAATCCTTGTACCAAGTTTGAATGAAATCGCTCCTTGCATCTCTGAGATATCTGCGTGAACGGACGGACGGACGGAACGGACGCACACCACGCACGGACATGACCAAACCTATAAGTCCCCCCCGGACGGTGTCCGTGGGGACTAAAAAAAGGTTGGGTATAATTTTAGGACAATATAGTGTCTTGTTACAGTAACTGTGATATCTGGTAAACCATTGTCACTGATGTACACAATTTTTTTTTCAAAGTTTCAGATCCTTCTGTGTTTGAAAATGTCACTATTTCAATTCTTGGTGGTGGATTCCATTGATTATTCACAAATTTTGCGCACTCACTCACGGTGGCCATATTTGACTAGAAAGTCAAAAGTTATTTAGTTGTAGAATCTACGTTGTATGTTTGTCGACTGTGTTTGAAAAACATTTTGTGGTCACACTACAGGCAAGCAATTTGATGTCAGTTGTGTTTGATGTCAAACCATCTTATCAAGCTTATGGGCTTTAAGCTAAACACCAAGACAGAATCATATTAAGAGAATACTTGTGTGTTTGTGGCATATCTTGCTAAGTTGGAGATCACGCTGAATACAACAATATCCTAACCAACCTTTGGTGCAGATAAATTTTATCATCAAATTTCCCTGTCCATGAATTGATATTAATGGCCTAGACAAACCCTTGTGCAGTCAGCATTACATAATCACAATATATGGACTTAAAACTAGCTCTACCTGAGTACGAATACAGTAAAGGATGACTAACATTTTAGAGAATTTTTGTTTTATTTCTCTCATTCTTGCCTCTTGTGAAATACTATTTGTTTACGTGACGATATATACAACACCACAGAATACATCTAACATTGAGAAAATTTTGCATGGAATTGTGATGTAACAAAGCATCATCCCACGTTTGAACTTTCACACAGTATTTGGTGTCTGGCGCAGTTTTGTTGTCCATCAAAACTTGGTCTCTGTTGCACACGCTCATCTAGAAGGCAAACACTGAGAGATGCAGCAGAGAGTGAAATGTTTCTTGGCTCAGAAATATTAGGAAAGATGATGACCAACGTACCTTGAGACTGTTGTCCTGACCCAAATGGATCAAAATTACTCTGTTGCTGGGGTGGTTGTGGCTGGCCTCCAAACGCGTCAAAGCCGCCTGACTGAGCTGGTTGTGGCTGTGATCCGAACGCTGCTGATCCAAAGGGATCCCCACCAAGCTCTCCCAGTAAGTCCACCGAGGGCTTACTTGGCTGTGGCTGTGCCGGCAGTTGTTGTGGTTGACTCGGAGGCTGTGACACCTTGACTGGAGCCCGTATAATGTGTGAGGGAGACTGTAGGAAGAGACCAAAAATGTTATCGCATAACAGAGACATGAATTCCAAGCCAGAATGCGACGGCAAATGTTTATAGGACACTTGCTGCAAATCCAATGAATTATCATTCACTTGAGGAGTCTGTAATCAATAGCTGTAAGGTTAGGGACCCTTCACAGAACCTTTCAGTGAATGGACGCTGTTCCAGGTGTTACAATTATCACACTTCTATAGTAAAAGTTGCCTAAACCAGAAAACTGTCTATACCAATAGTTATGTCAGTCCTATGCTGATGGACATAATGGTAAACATACTTATACAAACTCAACACTTTTCTGAACTGAACTTTTGCGGTCCAAATGGTGTTTGGACAGGTCTTATTTTATACAAGGGAGCTGATTTTTATGCAAGAAATTACAGATGGGCGTTCCACGGGATCGTTTGTGAGACTGTAATGTCAACCACGCAGATGAGTCTTCAAATGCATCAGACATTTTTGTTATTTAATTTGCAAATTCTCAGCAACTTGCAAGAAAACATTATCATCGTGGAAAAGGTGATACAGACTTAAACTTGACCTGAACAATCAAATAGTTATCATCGTGGAAAAGGTGATACAGACTTAAACTTGACCTGAACAATCAAATAGTTTCTCTTCTTGATTCAACATCATATTTACCTGTGAATGGTTTTGTACTTGTAACGTTGGTGTGTCTTTACCTAACAGCTGTTTAAGGGGTTTCGCTTCGGGAACTTCGCTGGCTATGTTCTTCTGTTTCTGCTGTGCTGCGAGCGCCGCGGCCTGCTCCGGCGGCACGTACCACCGTTTCCTCTCGTATTTCTGCGCCATGAAGTCTTTGACTTTCTGTTCGTCTTTTGATTCTGGTTCTGCGGATGAACGGGCGTCCCAGAGACCCAGCCATACTAGCCGACAAAACTGTGAATGACAAACGAGTATTGTGACTTCACAAACCCTTCATGTCCAAGTGAACCAACTTAAATGAAAATTTTCAATTCATAATACCATCAAACAGCATGTTGACAACTGCAATTGACTTTCAGAAAACCATTAACCCTTTTAGGCCTAAACACACACACACACACACGTATATATACCGGTGTATATCCCTTTACCTGCCAAGTCCATATTTCACCACCAGGTCAAGATGGTTAAAATTAATGAAACACAACATATTCCATATGACGTATTTTAACATAATACTGTACATTTGAAGGCTGTTGAAAACATAACACTGTAAAGTTGATTTATTTTTGACAAAAGATGCTATAACATACCAAGCCAAGTGGGTGAAAATACATCATGTTTTGGCTCAATACCGCTTTTTACTGACTTGGCTGATGGTGAAGTGATACAGTTATTACTGTCTGGCAGGAAAAGGGTTAATATATATATATATATATATATATATATATATATATATATATATATATATATATATATATATATATATATATATATATATATATATATATATATATATATATATATATATATATATATATATATATATATATATATATATATATATATATATATATATATATAGTACTATGTGATATTATTTTGTGTATATATATATATATATATATATATATATATATATATATATATATATATATATATATATATATATATATATATATATATATATATATATATATATATATATATATATATATATATATATATATATATATATATATATATATATATATATATATATATATATATATATATATATATATTTTTTTTTTTACATGTACATGTATTTTGCTCTTTTTTGTTTCCATTGAGGAATGTTGCGTTTTGTTTTGCTGAAAAATATATGCTTAGCCATTAGAATTTGACACATTTCTAACCCTTTGTTTGTAAATGCTTCTCTGATCAGTATCCAAATTTACAGTATCTCTATCTTGTAACAGTTACATCATTTTAGTACGTCCTATAAAATTTTGTTATTTTAGCTCGCACAGACATTTAACAGCTACCATTTCATTTCTCATACATTTCACTTGGCACAATAACAGGATAAAATTTAATTGCCAGTAATTTAATTAATTGTAATAATGAACTTGTCGCCTGCTGTTACCATAACTGATGCAGAAAAATGATAACTGCAAGTCTGTCTCCTTAAAATTTTGCTAAAAAATTTTAAATTTGCAAAGATAAACTGCACTGAATGCTTGATCAATTCTCTCATTCAATCTTTCAAATAGCGTCAAAGTCTTGACACAATTTTTCTATACCAATGAACCAAGAAGCTAAAAGTTGAACAGGACAGGCACATACCCTGGAGTTACCATATTTGTAATTTTTTACTGAAGACAAAATGTGTTCATAAGTGGTATTATTTGTGGAAAAAAAGTACTTTAGTAGCCAGCAAGCAGCGCAAAGTGTGATTTGGAAGATGATTTGTAGGAATTACCAGACTGCAGGCCTGAAACAACTCATGAAGTACACTACTGGGTGTAAAGTGAGTTCACAATACATGAATTGTATGTTACACGGTGAGGCCAGGAAGAATAATTAAATTGTTCCTCTGAATCGGTGTTTCAAATTTAGCCCATTTAGAAATGTCTTTTTTGAAATTGAGGCAAATATAATAATCTTCCACATTGAAACTTTGGGTTATGTATGTTTGTTGTGCACATTTTTACAGTTTTTCGGTTTTCTTCTGAGAGTATGTGGAAATTCTCAGAATTTGTTCTGTCAACTCAACACTGCCTGTATATGTAATGTCTCTATTTTTGTGGACAGTATAAAATCTAGACTCCAAGTCATCAGTAATAATGTAACTAGTGCGAGATTTTACTGGTTTGTTAAAAAAATTCAAACAAATTTTACTCGCTCTCTCTACAGCTTTGCCCAAAAAAATCTGAGGAACAGTATTTTTTTCCTTCTGGCATTAAGAGTGATATTTACTTAAGAAATTTGTCTCAAAATACAGTAATTCAAACTGTTACAGTTTGAAGTGACACTAATCTGCTACAAATTTTATAGTGAGGACATTGCGTTTGAATTTTCATGGTTCATTTACCGCCTAAGATGCTGACTCATCACCACTTATTGATGCTAAACTATTCACAATCTGTCTCAATGATATAAATAACGAGCTCATTATCACTAATTGTAACGAGCCATCAGGGTAGCTGATATAAATTGCAGACTCTTTTTCTCTGAAAAATTCAGTTGCAAATGGTGTGACAAAATTGGATCATCGTTCATTAACTTTAGCCAGAGTAATTTATGGGACAACACAAGTGTAAGAAGAGAATATAGCACAATTTTTCACTCAACACTGGAGGAGCTCATCACATGTGAAGCACTTAATTTAACTTAAGTTTTTCATCAATGATATTCTAGCGTATGTAAGTTTGTCATATCTTACCCATAGATATCCTCAAAACTATTGCAAAATTTTGTTTTTGGAAAAAATTGATGTTTACTAGTGTATTCCTTTCTGTAAAAGAACTGGGGTAACACCAAGCCTAAAGATTGACCTAATGGTGACCTTTAGAGCAACCAAAGTTCTATCATACCAAGCCTTGCAAAAAAGATATTAAAAAAATGGAAGTTTATCTATTGTTTGAATTTCCTTTTGGAAGTGGTAGACAATGGTTATTTGCATACATGTTCAAAACCATGCTTCTTCTTGTTCCATGTTACAGTTGGTATGTACGTGATTGCTTTAATGCTTATTAATTTACAATTTCATTCCAATGAAATGTCCTACACAAAAACAGGGATACCCCTCCACAGACACACACACAGACACATAGACAGACAGACAGACAGACATGCTGGTATCCATACAATGATCACTTGGTGAGACGTGATTAATGATAGCTGGCGTCACTGTCAGTATGGTCTATCTTTTATGGTGATTGGAAGTATTAATATTTGGAAACAGCTCAACATTGTTATTTCAGTCTTACAAGGTGATTCATAATATATTAAAATAGTACACATTTATCAAATGGAGAAATAATTCATTCTCCCAGACACACTGCAATATAGCTATTATATTCATGATATTTAAAATACATGTATTGCTTTAATCTTGAAATCATCACATATACAGGTTATCTTTCAGCACGCTCCGACAACAAATATTTATTAAAGCTTGTGCAGTTCAACCATGAATTAGTCGCTGTTTACTTTAAAAAATTTATCAGTTCACAAAAAATGTGGCTGTTTACTTCCTTAAAACATAACTGGAAAATTAACCCTTTGAGTGCCAAAGTCAACTTTTATCACCTTTGTAACAATGTAAAATATACCCCAGTCATTTTTACTGAGATTTTTGTCAAAATTTTGATAAAAAATTGTAGCCAATGAACTGTGATATCTATTTGGTCAAAAATTATCAAAAAAATTACAGAAATATTCATAAAAATTAATAAAATGTTGCACTTTAATTTTGGTAGTGGGAAAAATTACAGCACTCAAAGGATTAATAGAATGTTCTTAACAACAGATAGACAAAATTACAGTACATTTACCAATGATTTTGACGATGAGATACAGCTGGATATTGATACACTACCTAATTAGGTTGTCAGTTTGCTCGCGAATTTACCCTTTTAGTGGTCAACTTTTACAACTCTGCGCCAACATCAGACAGACTAAAACAGCAGGTGACGCAGCAAGATGTCTGTAAACTAATTTACAGCAGCTATCAGTTTCAATGGTGACACACACACAGACTGGTTGCCAAGTTTTACAAGCAGTTCAAATTCACGGAGAGGTGGTAAAAGAACGACATTACTGCAAATTTAGACTCAGAGGACAGTGTTCTTTGTAGTTGAATATCAATAAAGTTCATGACTTCAAAAATAATAGAGTGATCATGTGTAAAATGAACAAACTTTACTTTGAACTGCTTGTAAAACTTGGCAACCAGTCTCTTTGTGTGTCACCATTGAAACTGATAGCTGCTGTAAGATATAAACATACTACATAGTAAATTAGTTTATAGACATCTTGCTGCGTTACCTGCTGTTTTAGTCTGTCTGATGTTGGCGCAAAGTTGTAAAAGTTGACCACTAAAAGGGTAAATTCGCGAGCAAACTGACAAACCTAATTAGGTAGTGTATCAATATCCAGCTGTATCTCATCGTCAAATCATTGGTAAATGTACTGTAATACAAGGATGTAGTCTGCGCATTCAAAGGAAGCTGCACTAGACAAAGTAAATATTTTCTGATAATTGCCAAGCATTTTATCTGACGCAACCTGCAACTGAGCTGTATGATCAGACATTAATGCTACAGTGAAACGCTGTTTATCCAGTGATAATATCTACCAGCATAACACCATATTGGGAGTTTCGAGGTACACATACCTCGGTATGTTTCAATTGGTAGAAAAATATTACAATACATGTAAAACATATGTGATGAAAGAAATATCATAAAATATGGTGACTTTGTCTCTGTACGAGGGAATGTGATTGTTATCATTCTAGGTTGTATGAAAATCGAAAGGCAATTGTCAATTCTGACCTTTCACCAAATGCCTCTCACAAAATTAATGTCTCTCACATTATCTATTCATCGCATCTCCAGAAGATTGACAAATTCAAATTCAGGCTATTAATGGTCAGTGGAAAAGACTAATAAAACTGAAGAGAGTTTGCTGAAATAGTTTGATCTCAAATTCACTGAAAATTGAACACAATTTTGACAATTTTTTTCTGAACAGTAACGCATGCCAGACAAAGAAATGTCTCTTGAAACTTCTGTCGGGGACAATTGATATTTGTGTTGAACGCTTCTCATGAAATTCAAAACATCAAGTATTATTGTTGTTTCAATTGTTACAGTCTTTCGTTAGAGCATGTATTTAATAAGTTCTTCAGAGGACATACTTAATATATTCTTTGGGGCACGTATTTAATAAATCATAGTAGTGCTTCTAAAAATGGCCGTAGCACCATTGTCGTGTGACCCCTTCAACAGTTGTAATGAAATGTATCAAAAAGATCGTATCTCTTAGATATGACTCATTGTTCAGGTGTATGCTGGTCAGTGTGTGGATTTGGAGTGATTGTACACTCAGTGCCTGCCAATGCGTGTCCGCCAAATCTGACGAGGGATATCATATTTGAACAAGGAAAATCTGCACCAGGTGCCAAGATATGTATATTGTAGTACAAGCCATGATGTAATATGTCAAGACGGCAATCAATCCTGAGAAATGACTCATTTGGACTTTTACTATTCGCAGTGTCTCTGTATTTTGGGAGTTTCATGACAGACTGAGTTACTAAACTGCACCCGAAAGGTTAGCACAGAACAAAGCGTGTATGCGGATATATTGAATAAACATGGTTTTGTTCATGCACGCATTGCTGCATATATCTAACGTCTCCTAGTTTTGGTGTACGCACATAAATTCCAATATATATAAAAACAATTATACTATGGCCAATATTGTTAAAGGACCCTGACACCCCTAAATTATGTAACTTGATTGAACCCTATTGTTACACACAAAACCATCTGACCTAAATACAGGAAAGTGGGGGCAAAGGGTAAAGGAAATTCATACAATACATTCAGTGTATTTTTTTTTCCTAGAATCACAAAAATGCTGATCTGGTGAATGTAAGATGTTGTGAAAATTTGTCAAACTTTGCAAATATTTCTTTCAGACTGACAGCTTTGCTAGAAAACTTTAATTTCATTATGGTAACAGAGTTTTGGAGTGCTTTATATACCACAAACATCGTTTTTAACCATTGACCTTTTAACAGTAACAGCTGGATGAGTTAACAAAACGGCTTGATTCACATTGCATTGTACAGCAGAAATACAACACATGGCTCATGAGAATGACTATAACACATTGCCCAGTAACGCTCCCCTGACACCCTACCCCCCAATTTCCAAATATAGTGGTCCTACTTCACTATAGATAGCTGTATAATTTGGCTGAACCATTATGGGTAAAGGGTTGTAGTTGAGTATCAGAACAATGAAAGTTGAGAGCATGGTTGTTTACTCTCATTGATTCTCAGGAACACTTTGAGTTCGACATTGCAGGGGACATTTGAGATTGCTGAAGAAGTAAGCCAAGATGACTCAAACGTTTGTGCTGTTTGCATTGAGGGGGACAAAAAAACAACAACGCTAATCCAATAGATATCCTTTAATTCTGTTTCCTGATTTAGGTCCTTTCTTTCCATGGAGACTGGGATGCAAGTTTTGTCTGTTCAGTTGCATGTTATCATTAGATAAAGGCGAATAATAACTTATCTGTGATGACACATTTTCAGACAAAATTTATCATATGTGCCTGATATATGCTTACTAAAACCTTGCTGTACAAATACAAAGGAATATTGCCTCAAGATGTTTCTGGCAAGGACATGTTGTCTCCCGGAGACGGCAAACAAGAGTCTCTGTTACACATTAACTTTTAGATTCACTATGAATATGTCAATTTTGACATAAAAGAGAATTCTTTACAATTTGATACACAAAAGGAAGTAATAATTAAAGCTAATGATACTGTTCTGAATTCAATACAGGATGATTACATTCTGGGTTCACAAATGGCTGGACTGTTTTTTTTCAGAATATCACTGAATATCCTAAAATGTCTATAATTATCTAACTTTGAAAACTGGCAACTTAATGACAGTATTATTCCTGTTTGATTAATGGTCAAGTACCATGTTTCAGCTGAGAACTTTCTTTCTAAATTGTCAAAAAAATTTCCTCCGATACATATGCTTGTATACAAAAAATCAGACCTCCAGCTCTATTGACAAACCCTGAATTAGATATGCACATAATGAAGTAAAAAAAGTGGCTGGTCATGTGACCTACAGACACCCTGAGGAAACTCAGTATTTCCTGCCGATGTGCAGCAGCTTGGACGGTTATACCTGATTGGTAGATTGTCATTACTTGCGGCAACTTGAGGAGTCTGAAACTAGGGCTATTCTCTACCTAGTTGTGCCAACCTGGCTGTTCGGAAATAATTCAATAAGAACAATTAGTTTCCGCCAACCAATTGGCTGAAAGCTTCCGAATCTGAGACACTGTACATTGGCCCAGAATTTCTTTTCCAGCGTAGCAACAAAATCTGAAGAGATTTCTGGTACAGATGCAGGTTGTGACATTTTTACAGGGATTAAAGAATGTTCAAACCTAAATTTAAAACTATCTACTGTTGATTGACCAATCAGAGTGCTCAATTCAGGTGTTTTATCTACTCATAAAGCCTTGGTCACCAAATTCCAGAAACGAATGACAGCGCCGTAGTAAAGTACTGTCCAATCAAAAGTGAACATGTCATATTCTGTAGACATCTGGTACGTTTTAATATTCAAATTTGGTAACACAGCGGAAACCAGCTGCAACACAAAATCTGCTGTGCCCTAGGGCATTTATATAATGTGGCCTAGGGCATTTATAGGATGTTCCATTACATTGGAAGGCTATTTCACAAATACAAGTTTTAATTCATATCCTAAACATGTTACATTGACAAAGGGGACGGTTGACGTAAACACATTGAAAACGAAAATATATCAGTTAGGGGCGATAGTTTTTAAGTCGGATAAAACCCTCGTACTCGGGCTCTTCTGGTATATAAAATCCAACCCTACGATAAAATGTCTCGGCCTGCGGCCTCGACATTTTATCGTTGGTTGGACTTTATATACCAGAAGAGCCCTCGTACTCGGGCTTTATCCTATACGATGAAGAAATACCTGAACAGAATAAATTACCACAGTGCATCTCATCAATTATTGAATTCTGAAGTAAAAATCAGAGCGCTTTCTGGGACAGGTTCACACGCCACCGGATCTAACATATGAGATATTTGACACAAAGGGGTAATATTTCAGATTACGACATAGTGTGTGGCTGACAATAAGGAATATTGAATTGTTATATAAAAGAATGCCTAGATCCTAGGAATCTTGTCTGGTGCAGGCTATACTGCTACGAAGAAAAATGCCATGAGCTGTAAGACGTACTAAGTAATTGAATTATACATTGAACAATTCACAGATTTGACCGAGAAAATTGATACAACTGATCTTTTGGATTTGGTTGCCATGGTATTGAATTTAGTTGTCATGGCACCGGTGCATGTATCTTTGACAAGCAAGTTTCGCATTTATGAATGCGTCCCACTAATGATGCCCTGAAGGTTGTATAAACTTGAAAATTTCAACTGGGCCGAAATCTGCCGGCAGATCTGAGACAGGCATTGTTGAATAAGATCTCGTAGCAATGAACTACCTGTACGGAATAGCATCACAAGCGTGCTTAATGTCAAATCGCAAGTTACAGCTCACTGACGCAAGTGAGAGAAAAATTAGAACAGGGTATAGAAACGGTGGAACTTTATGGCTTTCTAAGTCTCTTTGCGAGTTGAAAAGTTAACTCAAGCGGTCCATAATGCGTAGCAAGTCAATCCAAACGTTATGTGATGCAATTCACAAAACTCGTTCAGTTACGGATTATAGAATGTCAGTTTGATGGTGGTTTTACACCGTGAAGGATGACACTGTCATTAAATGGTGAAAGTCCCTCAAGATATGGCATTTTTCACAGCGCTGTAGTCTGAATCCATTTGAGAAGGCTTATCATCATAAAATTTTCACATACGTCTTTTTCAGCTTTATCAGATAGAAGATGCGATTGAGTATAAAATTCACTTTTGAATTTAAACAGGCAAATGTCATCAACTCGACTATTCTCCACAAAAAGATTAATATTACAACATCACGGTGATAAATTGGTTCATGTATATGTAATTTATTTGTCATGTCTAGTCACCATGAACAGAGAACGAGCACCTGAGGCTTGTTTTTCAAGGTGAATTTCTGGGTTTCGTCTTCTGTCAGGGGCTTCTGCAGTGGCTTAAGCCAAATAATTATCAAATAATTGGTTTCAAAAAACAACTTGGAAGCTGATTTTGCACAACTTATCAAATACCATAACTGACCATAATCACCTTGTGTCAGTTTTTGTTCCTTAATGCACTGGACTGTCACTGAAATGGCAAAAATTTGGTGGTGGATGAGCTGAGTAGTTAATTTGGTAAGCGGGGTCCTAAAAATTATGATAAAGTCAATTTGTACCACTCTATTTAATATAGCATACCTCAACATGTGAGTAAATCAATTTAAGGACAGTTAAATATTTACATCGGTAAGAGTGCAGCATGGATGCCCCAGTAACTGTGTGTCTCATATTATATTGGAAATGAAAGCACACTCAACCCCTTGAGTGCTGTAATTTTTCCTTACCGAAATTTTAGTGCAACATTTTACCAATTTTTATGAATTTTTCTGTATTTGTTTTGAAAATTTTGGAGCAAACAGATATAACATTTCAATAACTACAGTTTTTTCTTTAAAATTTGGCAAAAATCTGAAAAAATTTGACTGTGGTATATTTTGTAGAGGCAACAAAAATTGACTTTGGCACTCAAAGGGTTAATACTAGTAATTCCTTGCACGTGTCATTACCAGAGTGCCAACATTTTTGGTTGTATAGCAGGAAAAACAATCAGTGACAGAAGCGTTTGAGGACTGCTTTTAGCAAAAGAATTCTGCTGCAAAATATTAAAATTCTAACTTTTTCTTCTTCTTTTCTTTGGTGTCACGTGAGAACACATCCAATTGTACGGTCACAACAGAAAATTAGGGGTTAGAGGTTAATTTGGACAAAGGGAAGAGAGACTGTGTGTTCACCATCTTTTCACAGATACTACTGTATTTTGACTGTTCCTTTTCATTTAACAGTTGGACCTTAAAGCCCCAACTCCCGTATAAAAGCGCGAGAACCTACGAGAGTGGTCATAATGGTGGGATATTCAAACGTACTCGGTACGCTCCGGACGTCGTCAATAAAAACCGTTAATTTAGAAATCTACCGATTAATTTTTTTCTTGGAAATTGAGGGATATGTGTATAAGTATTTGAAGCACAATATACTTGGTTTCTGACGAAATTAAATTTAAAATGACGTCTGGAACCAGGAAAAGGATAAAATATTTGCCGGTAATATCGCCGGTATAACGTTCGATGTTCAATTTGAATCTGCATGATTGACATGATATGCAAATTGCAAATGAGTCATGAGCGATACGTTGTTTACTTTTTACGTACGTAGCGTTGATTGTTCAAAGCGGGAAAAAACACCAAATACTCGGAGCGTACCGAAAGATACAAACGCACACACACTGTGTATAATAAATACATGCAAACACATTTGAGTAGGTAGTTCTCTTTTTGGAAAATTTGTTGGTCCTGAAAAGGACCGTTTTCATTTATGTTGGCCTACCAGCCGTACATTTTACAGACAGGAATAGAAGGCCTATACTGTCATTTATGCCCGACATAAAGGACGTCTGGTATGTTCGGGTTGAGACCGGACAAGTACCAGCACAAATTCTGGCATGATCTCTCACTTTGTCTACACTGTCTGTATATCTTCTGTCTTCTTTTCAAATTTCAAGTTTAACCCTCGAGTCAACGTACTGTTGTGAGCGCAATCATCGCAATGCGATATGCGTAACTATCGCTTACGCTTAGCTGTTTCCAAAAGTGATATACATTTTCTTTCCCGATCTAAAGCCGTGCATGCCTATGTAACACAAAACAAGTAGCCTCCAGAATCCATATGCTGACAAAACCGGGATTTTTTTTGACGCCTGCTATCGCCTTCGGCATATTCGGTCGTCACTGCTGGGTCACTTATGCTGATCAGACGTCGAGTTGACAAACGTCGCCGGCGGCAGCTGAGGTCACCGTACCAATCAGTCCCATAAGTTGCACTCAAATGTCCGCGCTCGATCCCCATCACAGCTAGCTCCAATTCATTCCTGGCAAAGAAAATTCCCGAGGCTACCTCTAGTGCTCATCAGTGACCGCTATCTTCATAAAGCCAGTCTGGTTGACATAGTGTGATTAGCAGTCTGACTCTGACTACCACGCGTTTGTAATGAACTAGTATCGCGACTGCGTGGAGAGTGTAGAAGTGCAAGTGCACTCGATTTTGGCGGGATCGTTCAAAGTAGCGAAATACTAGAACTCACCATTTTATAAGGAGGGATGGACATTGAAATGAATACTCCGAGAGATCATGCGATCACTTATTCTCATTTTATTTTAGGTGATTAAATATTCACAGGTTTGATTTCTAAATTAAGTATATTTCAGAAGCTTTTTGAAATAATCATAAGACAACAAATCGACACCACATTTCATTTCGGTCACCATAAAACGTGTAATCGAAGCCGGGGGAATAGTCGTCGGTACCCTCCCATCCGCGACAGCGCCGAGTTCATGAGACAACGAAATTTTGAAAAGGAAACTACAACTACCATCCAAGAACTGTGGAAAACTACGTTTTATAATGGAGACACAGCCCTGCCTCGCTAAACTAAGGTCGAATAAGGAAAGGATTGTTTGTAAGACAAAAGCTCTACAAAATTTCAATTGGTAGACGACTCAGCCGTTGAGCATTGTGGTAAATGTCCAACGTCGTCCATTGAAATAACCACACTGGGTAAATTTGGACATCTAGTAGGCGAATTGCTGTTCTTTTAGAACTGTTTTGATTTTTTCCCGTTCTTTCCTGAAATGCGGCATTTCTAGGACGGCGTTTGGACAAAACGGTGCTTCATTATCAAGGCAAATATGACTCTGCAATCAAGACTCCCTGCAAGAGTGATGTAAACTCCGATAATAGATCCCGTGGCAGAAAAACTACTCGTTGGATTTCTGCATCGTTTACCCGTATACAAAGATGCGGATAGCTATTGCCACTGTCATGATATGCATTATGTTGAATCATTCAAAAACGCGCAGGATACAATGACAAACGCTTCGTTTTCGGACGAGAAACGTATACCATGACGCATGAGAACAAAGGAGTGTCGATCGATCGCCTGGCAACGTCATCACGGTTTGTACAAATCCGAGGCGACGCCGCACCGAACCTCTGCTCCAGTAAGACTTCGAAAAAGTCTATGTTCAAGACAAACCTATGGGGGAAATGAGTGGATGTATCGTATGGAAAGTAAACCGTAAAATTGGGTGAAAATAGTATACGTAAAGTCACCGTGCAGTCAATGTTTACATTATGTGGCGTGCACGTTCTATTTTGGAGGTGTTCAACCAGCTGTTTAATTTGCTACTTTTTGTTCACAAAGGAACCATATTAGTTATGTTTTGCTCCGCCCATTTTTATCGATTTTTCTCGGTAGGGCCTACCGAGAGTTACCGGTTGGACCTTAACGTCTGAAAGAGTGGGTACAAGCATAAGGGTAATAGAGTAGAGACAATCAGGGGCTGTCACTTTTATGAAATTTTACTTGGTGGAGTTTTTACACTTACCCCTTTGAGTGCTGTATTCTTCCCACCAAAATTTTAGTGCAATATTTTACCCATTTTTATGAATTTTTCTGCAATTCCTTTGATAATTTTGGACCAAATGGACATCACACTTCATCGGCTACAGTTTTTTATCAAAATTTTGGCAAAAATCTGAAAAAAATTGACTGGGGTATATTTTGCATGGCAACATATTTGACTTTGGCACTCAAAGGGTACAATTCTAAATTATTTTGCACACAATTTAAACTTAGAGGGGAACATGACATGTGTTTGCAATTGCATGTGTTTGCAATTGCAGTTTAACTAGGACTTGACGATCACAAGGAAACCTTCCTGCTGTCCCTCTCCTCATTACATGTATAAATCCTCCCCACTGCCCCCTGACTTCAGCATTATTTTGCCGTCCCCTTAGCAAACAGTCCAACACCCAAATGAATGAATCTCGATCCCTTCCCTGTTGCCTGCTGTTTTTATAAACTTGTCAGCTGAGAGCAATAGAATTGAAAATTTGCCCATAAAAATTGCCTGCCCACCGGCAAGTGCAAAAAAAACTGTTTGCTCACACTTTTTTCTGCAAACAGCTTTCTTGGCTGCCCCTGGACCATGGACAAAATGACAGACAAGAGAGAAATCAGGGTTCAAGGTCTAAAGTTGTCATTGCACAGTAATTGGGCTACATGCAGCATATCGGAAGCATTTTGTCTATTGGTTTACTGAAATTCATTGTTCTTTAACTATTTCAAAAGGGCCAATCAGGTGGAGAATATTCCTATTTCAGACTCCTTAAGTTGCAGTAAATTACGACAATCAACCAATCGGATTTAACAATCCTAGCTATTGCACATTACCGAAGTTGTCCTGTATTTCAATGACATTGCAATTGCAATGTAATTGCTTCAGTTTGTAGCATGTGCATGTTAATGCATCATGACACAAGCAATACAGTCAGTCAGCTTCAGGTAAGGTACTATTATCATTGTTTACATGAACTGCCTTTTTGAGGCTTTCACTAATAGACAGTGCAGCTCATCATCAAATGTTTTGTGACCTTTTAATATGCCCACTTTAACTTATATCATCACCTTGTGGACTCAGACAAGACAGAGAGATTGTGTCTGAATCACTGAACTGGGAAATTGCTGAAAACTAGCACTGGATGAAACTTAACAGGTATTCGTATGATGGTATTGGTTATTTTTAAAGGTAGAATTCGCCTTGGGGACAGATATTCAAACTCTCAACAGTTAAAATACCTTTTTTGTTCTGCCACATTTTGGACACTCATTTTGAAGCAGATGTAATAGCTATAGTATCTGACAGCTTATTTTTGTGAAAATCAAAAATTTAATTGTCTCCCATAGAGTTGTAACACAAGGTTGGCGGACATTTTGAATTTCATAAGTAAGTGAATGGTGGATAATTTCTTTCCTTAGTACCAAAGTTTGCATGGTGACCCCTGATCTTCATTCTTGAGTTTGAAAGAGAATGGTTGAAAGTTTCGTTGCGGAAAGCTTAAGCAAAACTATAAGTCTTTAAGTTTCGAGGCACATACTACCTTAACTCACAGTCCCTCAACCAACCAGTTTGAAATGCTATTGTTGAAAGCTTAAATCCTGACCCATCATGATCTTATATGGGAAAAATGAAACTGAGACTGTATGCTGGTGTTGCCATAAGATAGTGACACACAACAGTATTTTGACGTTTTCAACACTGACCAAGTCTTTCCTTTCTGACCTCTTGTGCTGCCATATCCTCACACAGATACCGCTTGTGACAATTTTCACAACAGACCAGTCATGTATTTCCTTCTCAAAGTTTCTGCAGACGCAAGACCATTCTTACCTCATTTCCTTTCTCTTGTAGTGATTCCATCTCTGCTGGTGTGTAACTGGCCATAGATATGGACTTGACTCTGTGAGGTGGGTTCAAACCACGCCTGTGTGAAGAGGCAGAAAGGAGGAGTGTAGTTACCGGTGCATAGATGGTGCTCAAAGATACAGAAAGTGCAATTTGACTCTCATCAGAGTTTTCATTGCCGAGTTATTACACTTTACTCATTAAATTTTAAGCATTGTGGTTTGAAACTTGTATCCAAAATATATGAGGATGATCTTTCCATGCCTCACGCTCCTCCAAGCACCACTCAAAACAAAAGCCATCTTCTTGTTAGATGACTCCCATTTAAGTTTCCTTGAAATCCTTCAATTCATCTAGTTTCCATGATGTAACCATTTTGTAACTTTTTTCCTTCTGTTAAAAATCTTTTTTTTCAAGCATATTGCTCAGCTAAATGTTGTTCTCTTTTGTGGAGTAAATTTACAAATGTAGAAAAGGTCTACCTGAAAATTATACGCTTCTGTATTCCTAATAAAAAAGCAATAAAAAATCAATAAGAAAGAAAGTAAATCTGACTTTTGTATCATAATATTATGGTATGCATGTGGAGCACTTTTGTCCGGCAAGACTTTATCTGAGAATTGTGAAAAGTGAAGAAGTCTTGATTATGTCTGCCTTTCTGCTCTAGTGGTTATCAACAAGTTTCACAAAGAGTTTGTTTTACTGTTTTTACAGTCTATGTTGTAATGGTCAGCTATATATGTGATGCTGAAACAGATTGATGTCTATCCCAGAGAGAAGATGAAGTTGTGTGTGATCTTGTAATCTTTTGTTTGTATGTAATAGCTGAATAATAAGCTGTAAAGAAAGGCTGTGACACCATGCTTACTTAATGACTACAAGATAGGGGATGGTAAAACAGCAATTATCCGTGCATCTGCCATCTTGAGGAAATTAAATGTGGAACTGAGTACAATTTTATTGATGTTAGAAGTAACAGGCATTTCTTTCTCTCTGTGTGTATGGTGTGTGTTTGTGTGAATGGATTTGTTGTGGTATATCAGTTATGCTTCAATTCATAAGAGAAGGAGCTCAAGCTTATGACATTTCAATTGTGTGCTACAATGAAAAAGGAATCCGAATGTTGTAGATAACTTTTAGAAGATACGCAATATAATTTTGTGAGATTGCTACTGTCTTGTTCAGCACTGTTACTCTTGTATTATATCTTACAAATAAAATGTGAATTATAACTATAATTTAGAATAGACAGGCTTGAGGGCTTGGCCTTTGCCAAACAAAAAAAACAGACATACCAAGGTGAACGAAAGCTGAAGTGATACAGAGAAATGTCTGTACAAAAATATCACTTGATCTGCACATACAACATATACAGTTACCCACTAAGAAAACACCTTGAAATCACTCCTGTCCATACAGAGATCAAAAGTACATTGTGTTTTCTCATGGTAATGGGACATGGTCCGTAGCTGTGATTTGACAGACCCCATACATGTGTTTCATGGCAACAGTTTTGAGGACACCTACACAGTATATCTTATCCATATCACTGTTAATAATTCTCTCCTGGTTTATGTCCAGCCAGTGATGACGAATAAGTTAATATTGTCTAGTTTCTCACTGAACATCGCTGGTTGGAGGATGTCATAAAATACTTTATCAAAACCAAAGATCCTACTTTGAATCTTCTGTGTTCAGTACTTATTTAAATATTGCAAGCACCAATGGCATCACAGAATTTTTGTGAAATTAAATAAATGGCACATAAGGCTTACAGCTAAACATAATAGAAATAAGTCAGTGACCTGTATTTAATAACGCTAATATCTAAAAGTTATGCTTCCTTTTGTTAATCTTGCAACTTCTTATACTAATTGCTACTAACATGACCATTGCAATCGAAACAGAATATTTTTCTGATACATGTATTCAAATGGGCATGCACCCAAATGTTGAAATTCTATCAACAGCACACAGCTTTGCAATTTCACAAGAAATTTTCAATCATACGCCAGTCCATTTCTTGAACAAAACTGAACAAATGCATCATGCGTTATTTGTCAATTCAATAATGAATGAAACTGGAAGCTACATGTACTAGGATGGGAATAATGATCTGACAATCACACTGCCCTTTGTCTGTGTTTAAAAGAACATCATTATTATCAAAAAGCTACATTCAAATTTCTCCTTGCAGTTGGATCACACAGAAAAAGGAGTGACATCTGAGGGATACGCCATCAATAACTTTCGATCAGGCTGTAACTGGTTTCAGAAGATCATATTTTCTCTTTGTTTCTGACAGAAATAACTATCACACAACTGAGAGGACAATGTCAGAATTGTATGTGGTACATTTTCAGTAAAGGCTGATCTCCCCCGCTGTTAGTATATCAACGCTGACTGACACCTTTGGTTGTGGAATGATTTTGATGGTTACACTGAACCAGCAATTACAGTCACACGTGTGTTCATTAATTGTATGGCTTCTTGCCAGCAGCTGATATTGTGTCCCTACTTCTATGCTGTGAGTGCGGGTTCACACTGCATGTGTGAGTCAAGTGAGTGAGTTTGTGGCCTTACGCTGATCAGTGATCTGATACTCTGATAGCTGGCTAATTCGATAAAACTATTTGCATAGTTTATCAAAACGTGTATTATTCAGTAAAATACGCGCAGAAAGATTTGGAAATGTCTGTTGTACCATGACTGACATAACAAGCTTCAGATTTATGAATTAACAAGAGTCGGCTCGCCGGACACATTTCATCTCTCTTTATCATGAGTCAAAGCACTTTTAGCAAGAGTATCGAGTATATAATGCAACTATGATGTAACGTTACGGTTTGCAGGACAATAAAGTCCACACTTTTAGCCAAAGGGTAGCACTTTTCCTTCACCCAGTGAATGAGAAAAATTGTTCTTCGAGTCAAACTACTAAACTGTTTTAATCACGATTATTTCTAACAATTAACCTGTCTGCCGCCGTTGGATGATAGCGGAAGAGTGCCAACGTCAGTTATTGACGCACCAATGAAATTGACACGTTTTGACGTTCGGCGTTTGTCTATAATATATTTTCTTTGCCTAGAATCTTACATCAGATTCTATGGGAATCACATGTACCTGTCCCTGAACCCTTCAATGGTCATTCAATGGTCTGATTGACGCGAGGAAGTTACGAACTGTTTCACGTGAGACCCACCCTCCCACCCATTGCCATTCACTCGGCTCACCGGCAATGACTAGACATGGCGAACAATTTGGACGGACTTACAGGATTCCACTGCAGGTCGTACAGACGAACGATCCTATCGTCATGTTGACATACGTGGGTCCCCTCTGACCGCAATCAAAACATTTCTTATTCGCCTCTTGGGCCACCATCTCCCTCAACATCTTCAAATGCTTCTCATCTTGCTTCCTCTTGGACGCCATTTTGATTTTGGCAAGACCTCGCTCGGTTAAACTCGACAATACTCGATAACATCCGGAAGCTTCCTCGAACGGAACAAACTCATAAATCTACAAAAAAGTACTCTCCGAACGCTGAAAAATCATGCCGGTAAAAGCCATATGCCAATTATTACGGATTTCGTCCTATTTGTAAGCAAATAATGATTTCCAGGTGAATTTTATTAAATTTTGCCACAAGTCATCTCGCTTAGAAAACAATTCATGCCGACTGAGGTGCAAAAGCCCGCCATTTTTGAACGTCATACGAGCAGGGGAAATAAGAATGCCGTACTTCTGTCGAATGTCCTTGAAAAATTGACCCTGGACTACTTTCTGACTCTCTTAATCGCAGCATCAGATACCTCAGTTCAATTATCATAACAGCTCGACGAAAGATGCAATGTCCACATACGGGTTCAACTGTCACCGTACTTTTGGGCCGAAGACTGAAGAGGGGTCACAAGGTCTTATGAGGTCAATCACCTGTTGGTTTGTTTTTGTCTCCCAGACCATTTCTATCTACTTAATATGCGTAGCTTCCTGCGAATTGGCTTTGCGCCATAACATATCAACGAATGCGAGGTTTGTACGCTTCTTTTGTGCAGTGTTTAAAAGCAAGGGAATGTAGATGTAGTGATATGCATGTATTAGATGTGCCAGCATACGTCATCCCCGTGCTTTTAAATTAAGTTACATTGACAATGTCATTAAAATTTGTGACGTCATCCCACAGATTATCACTGATAATGTATCCGATTATCCAGTATTGTGGTCCAAAATGTTTTCTGCATTTAAACAATTCCCGGGCAATGCCAAAACCACAAAATAATAGCAATAATGTATTATGTATAATGTAGCCCCCTCCAGCCCGTAATGGACTTAAGAAAACTGTGCATTCCATGATGTACACTTGCTTCAGTTCATATATTTATGTCATGCAAAGTTTGCTTTCATCCATTATGGCACGGGAGGGCTCATGGGTACATAAATGCTTGGATATTGTAAAGTTTGAAATTGAAGTTTTGGACAATAAAATAGTTCTTCAGCTGTCAATGTCATGTTATATCGCCCATCAAAATGATCTGTAGCAGGATATTACAGTAGCTGCCACCCTTCAGAATGCAATAAATTACTATTACAAAGTATTAAGCAACACACAAAAAAAATACAATATACGTTGCATGCAACCAGAATACCCTGTTTAAACCCCCTGACCATTTGAAAATCATGCATGGTTTTGCCAAATTTCCTGTTTCTTGATTGAAGATAAAAACCCCGAAAAGTTCCCTACTTACTTAGCCTTTTGTCCAAAAGGCATATGAACAGAAACATATAGTTTTTTGGTCTTATTCTAATATACAACTTGTTTGCCTGCAGTATATATTTTACAAAGAACAAAACTAACCCATCTCTTTCGGTTAAAGTTCAGTGACATCTATAAAGGCAAACACTTGCTGTCACTTACAGTTTTCATATTTTGGCTGAAAGTGACAGGCTATAATTTAGGTAAGAATCTCTAAAAAATCCATTAACAGCACTGCATCCATATTTGTTTTCTAAGGATTCAGTTGGATATATGCACCTCAGAGGTGAAAGACTTGTATTTTAAACTTTAAAGCTCTTGGTGCGGAGAAACTTTTCACCTGCTTAGTCTTTTCAAATTCCAAAATTTATTTTTCTCCATAGAGTTAACACAAGGATGGCAGCCATTTTTAATTTTGAAGATTGGTAAATCTTGGGTTATTTGTTTCTCTGGTACCAAAATTTGCACGGTGACCCCAGATTTTTAATTCTTGATTTGAAAGAGAATGGTTGAAAGAATCCTTGAAGAAAATTTGAGCAAAAGTTTAAGTCTTTCACTGTCGAGGCACATACTACCTAAGCTACAGTTCTCGTTCTACACAGTGTTCAGTTTGCCAACTCAGCCTAAGATTGCATTGTGATTGTCAACAAGTGAATTCTGGTCCAGACTAGAATTCAAATGTAAACAATAACAGTGCAGTCATGGGCTTACTCGACAAACTAAACACTTTGTATCTCAACATGCTTTGGAGAGAAGAACAAGAACTCACAGTTAACATGCAAAATAAAAAATTGTGAAAAAAATCAAAAAGTTACAACTTCTGGCGCTGTAAGTTCTTTTCAATAATACTAATGATGTGATAGAATTTAGCTGGAGTTGCTTTGTGATGTATGTTATTGGAAAATACATACTTTTTTCAGCCCAGCAAAATTGGAAAGAATTCCATGGCAGCAGACCAGGGCTTTGCAAGACGGCTATGAATATTTACAGTACATCGGTCAGAGGACTGTGTTCCATAACAAATGTGACAGCAAGGTGGCAGTCTACGCGGGGTAAGTAGAAATCATGAGATGTCACTTTGGTTTGGTTTCTTGCATTTCCAAGATTCTGGAAATACCTACTTTGTTAGGCAGACTTAGAGGTAGATTAAACTGTTTTATTTTGAAATCAGTGAAACATGTTCGCTTGATCAAATATATGATAACCTCATGCACAAATATCATACACTGAGGTTTGTAGCATGTGAGAGTAGCTTATTAGCATATACTCATGGGCTGGGGGTGGGGGTTACAGGGTGGGGTGGCTGCTGCCATAGGAAGAGTATAGTACACATATGTACCGCAGTTTTGATCCTCTCTTTCACTGCATGTGGACTGTCGACCAAGAAATTGTTGATAAAATGTGGACTCCTGGCCCCTGTATAGCCCAGCTTCTGACCCCAAAATAAACTTTTTTGACCTATCATGTTTGTGCTAGAAAATGTGGACAGAAACGCAGACACTCTTGACCCCAGCCTCTTTTAACAGAAACTTGTGTAGTTTGAACTGCCCAGGCTACACCTGTACCTCACATAGGACTGAGTGCCCTTCTTGACATCTATTTCAGCTAGATATCAGAAATTCAAAATACGTTGCTGTTCACTCAGTCTACTTTGTGCCGTTTTGGATTGAATCAGTGTTTAAATTCTGTTTACTGAGACTTTTCAAATGATGACCTCGCTAATATAACTAATAAGCTGCAACTCAAAGAGTACAAAGCTGTCCAAAATAATGTCTACAGAAAGTGACTATGGGATGCCCCTTTCATCTAATTGGTCACACTTTTGGCTTTGCCCTTCAGTTTAATTGTGATGTTATAGTTTTTTTTTTTCCATTCATGTTTTCTCATGTCATGATTGTGTAAGAATCATATTTCGAATTGATAGTTTTTGCGATGTGTTGGAATCAGAAATAAGGATATTACTTATCTTTTTCTTTTTTGTTAATCCTAGTTCACATGTGTTTCTGACAATAGAGGGTTTCTATTCCAACACGGATGCTTTGACGATGCCAACTGATATGCAACAGGTAGGCAACTATGTATGCCTTTGTGCAGCTAAGTACAAAATCTAGTAACAGTTACTTGTAATCTTCACATGGCTGTGACATATAATAATGTGGACATTGAGCTTCAGTGTTAGTGAAAACAGACTGGATGCTTTTGTTCAGAATTTTATAATTTGAAAATTTCAACCATAGGAAACTAGAAAACAAATTCTCGGTTGCACATTGTTAATTAAAGGGCTAGTACTGTAGCACTGTAAGTGTAACTTTTGATAATTTTTTCCCCCTATTTGTGTTTTATGTATCAACACGGTTTCTTATCTAAATCTAATCCAAAAGCGTGTCAAGATATACAGTTGTCAGCTTGTCAACTCTGCCCATACATGTGTAGATGGCATTGTTATCGTTGACAACATAAACAATGTATTTTTACATATATATGCTATAAATCAAACAGAGCAAGTCCTGGAAATTTCTTGAAAATTGATAAGCCATCCGCAATTTTCGTAAAATCAAGAAATTAAAAGTTATGATATTTTCAAAATGACATGAGAAAAAATGATATGCAAAAATGATAGGAAGTAAAAATGATATCTGAAAAATGGTATTGTGAACCTAAAAATGTCCTTGAAAATTGCTGGCAAAGTCCTTGAAAGTCTCTGAATTTTAAGTGACTTTGAGTATAGTGCCTCGCAGTCAGTACATCAAAGCAGGCACTCACGGAAGGAACATGTAGTCAATATACGGTATGAGATATATAACCTAAGTCGCTAAACTACTTAGTATGTACCAGTTCCCAATACTGTATCAGCATTAACCCTTTTCCTGCCAAGTCCATATTTCACCACCAGGTCAAGATGGTTAAAATTAATGAAACACAACGTATTCCATATGATGTATTTTAACATAATACTGTACAATAAAAGCTGTTGAAAACATAATACTGTAAAGTTGATTTTTTTGGACAAAAGATGCTATAACATACCAAGCCAAGTGGGTGAAAATACGTCATGTTTTGGCTCAATACCGCTTTTTACTGACTTGGCTGATGGGGAAGTGATACAGTTATCAGTGAGTTATTACTGTCTGGCAGGAAAAGGGTTAAGGTACCACAGATGTTGAAAGCTTGTATATTATTATAACACTGCATCATGTACCTGATATACATGCATGTACATGCCTCTTTGTAGCACCATTTTATTTCCTGTGTGAACCTGATATAAAATTGTAAAAATTATATGTACATGTGGTAGAAAATCCTTTCAGTTTACCTAATAATAGGTTAATGCCTTCAAATTTATTTATAGGCTGCTACCCCAGTTGTTACATCGGCAGCTTTTGTCAGTGAGTCTCGCTTGCTGCTGGTTGTTAGTGGTCGTCTCTACAGTTATGATTTGAGAAGCCAGCAATACACAGCTTTAGCAATGACAGGGAATGTGACAACTGTACATGTTGCTTCTCACTGTCATGTGAGTGTCTATGTACTTGTCCTTTTAGATCTCATTGTCAGTGTGGTGTGCACTGCGGCTGGTTTTATGTTTATATGGTAATGTGATGTCATCGGCTCAACTTGCAATCATAAAAGACAAAATTCACCACAATATAAACTGTGGAAATTGTACGTGCTTTATTTTCAGTTTTCAAGCTTAAGAATAAGTATACTGAGTCTCCAAACATTCTGCAGAATTCTGGTCAGTGGTATTACAGATGCAGTGACAAGACCTGACCGGAAAATAGTTCCTCTTTTTGGAGAAACTCTTTGATTGCCTGCATATTTGTTGTCAGTTTTTACCGTGTTCATAAAATATACCACAGTCAATTTCAGCTCTTTGCCAAAATTTTGATAAAAACTGTAACCAATCAAATGTGATGTCCACTCGGTCCAAAATTATCCCAACAACTGAAGAAAAATTCATAAAAATTGATAGAATGTTGCACTGAAATTTTGGCGGGAAAAAATAACAGCACTCAAAGGGTTAAGGTTTATTTTCATACACATAGGGTCTGTACAGCATTGCAGCAGTCACAGTCAACACAAGCACTGATCAGATTTTCCTGTCACTTGATCTGGATACTTGGAAAGAGGTGTCTCTTTCCTCACTTTCCCTGCCATCAAACCAGGTAATGAAATTCACAGATAGTATTTGCGTAACACCGAAGCATGAATTACAGATAGATTGCTTTTATGAAGAACACAAGGAAGGAACACAATCAAAATAGTTGTGATGAGTTTCATCTTTACAGTATTAAAGTTTCTGTAAGAATACCACCATGCAAGTTTAATAATTTCTTGCCTCCAAGAACCATGATGAACTATGTTCTCAGGTTGGTTCGCCTTTTGTTTATACAGCACCGTCATTATTGATTTCAAGATGTCATGTACAAAGATGCAAACTAACTGTCCATGACTTTATCACAATAATCTGATTTATTAATTAATTTATTTATTTACTCATTATGTATTTATTTATTTATTGCTACAGGGAGTTGTTGACTTTTCATTGGTACCCGTGTACTCTGCAATAGTGGTTCTCACAAAAATTGAAGAAACTGTGGCCAGGTTTGCGAAGATTGATTTCTACACTGCCAATGTCACTGCCACTACCATGCAGCCCTTCGCAGTGATTGGAGACGTTCATTTCAAGGCTTTGGACCAACCCTCAGGATCCCTGCTAGTTTGGGATTCTGCTAGACTTTATTACAGTTCAAATGCAGGTGATCAACTTCTTTACTTTAAAATTTCTCGTATGGGTAATATTTTATTATTCCTGAAAATTTTCTGTCAGTTTGTATTTTATTTCATAACTCCATTCACTTTCATTATTTTACAACTTGTATACTTTAAATATGTTGATGTCATTGTCAAAGTCACATCAGTTACCAGTGTGTAGACTGTTATTTGGAACTCATAAAAAGTAATTGCCTATTAATTTGATATCAAGTGTTTTCACAAGTTGTAATGTTTGGACAAGGAAGTGATGGCATTTCCTCATTTTATTGCCAGAGGGCACTCTTTTATCAATGTGTAAATATAGAATGTGTTACTTCCACCATGTAGACTTCTAGAAAGACTTGTTGGCAGGTAATTCATATTTTGCTTGGAAGAGAAATTTGAAATTGCTTTTATTCATGCACTCACTTTCATAATAAAACATAGAATATAGAGACATTCAAGATATCCTGGGTTATCGGCCAAATCATGGAAAAGAGTATTGTCTTCCACTGCAGAAATCCAATTCTTGTCATACCATGTCAAGGTACTTGTACTCATTAATCACCACCTTGATAAATAGAAACAAAAAAAATCATAATTGTTCACATCAAATCAAGCACCACAGAAGATTTCTATAAACTCTTTAACAAAAGGGTTTTTATTCAGTAGCTACGAAGTACATGTAATTTCAGTATGCGAGCCCCATCGCTTTCTATGCATAGATTGACCCCTCCTCCCCTATTTCCATTACAGTGGTATAACCTCACAGCAGAAAACCACAGGACTGCACCAACACTGCTATGTCAGTAGTGACACAGCAATTCACTTGATTACAAGCACACAAGCATCCTATTATCCCAATTGATTGTCGATATAATGCGATAATTCCACTTATCAGATACCTGTAAGGGCCGTCCCAGCAGGGAGACGTGAAAACATTAAATATTTATGCATTTGATTTTTCCTTCAGGGCAGTCCATTCTGCCTGTTACAGTGACTGGTTTTACCAATCACAGTGGCAGCATCAGTGTAGCTGTAGTTGCTCTAGGTGAGTGAATGTCTGGGTTTTTGTAGATAACCATCTCCATAACACGGGGCTATCCAACCACTGATTCCAGCAGGCTGACCGTGACCTTTGTACATATTGTATTACTAGTCTGACATCGTGAGGTTTATTTCTGACAAATCTGAAACAGGTGAAAACTTAAAAAATCATCAAACAATCTTAATAGTTGAAAGAATTCCTGATCTAGAAGGCTTAACCGTTTGAATGCTGTAATTTTTCCCACCTAAATTTTACTGCCACATTTTACACATCTTTTATGAATTTTTCTGAAATTTTTGATAATTTTAGACCAAATGGACATCATATTTTATTTTTTGGCAGACATCTGAGAAAAATTGACTGTGGTATGTATTATAAAGGTGAGAAAAATTTATGTTGGTGCTCAAAGGGTTAAACTTATGTAATCATATAAGTGTGTGTAAAAGGTATTTCTGTGCTCATATCATGACCTTTCCTTAACTGTCCATGCCTGAATGTAAAGTTGTAAAGTGTAGCTATGTACAGAGGAGCAAAACTTACAATTTGGAGAAAAAACAGATGATATCCGTAGGCCCTCATTTCTCGATCCCTTTCAAGATTGTGTTTGCCG
Source organism: Ptychodera flava (assembly GCF_041260155.1). Lineage (NCBI taxonomy): Eukaryota > Metazoa > Hemichordata > Enteropneusta > Ptychoderidae > Ptychodera > Ptychodera flava. The sequence goes on along the minus strand of NC_091946.1, from coordinate 22,793,281 downwards.
TGCTCCCGTACTGGGTTCCCTCCCTCAAATTTAAATGACTGAAATAGCAGGGCGAGAGGGGGAGGCTCAGTGTGAAAAACTTAATTTAGGTAATATTTATCAAGGGGATAACTATAATTATAATGTTACACAGTTATGAATAGTTTTGATAACATGTATCTAGTAGTTTCCTACCAGTGACACAGCAGGAAGGTTTGCGAATTGTGTCAAATATTGTTTTTGAAAGTTTTGGATTAGGTTGAAATTTATGTTTTGGACAATTTATCCTAACTTCTTCATGAAATGAAGAAAGTGTAGTCTGCCAGGTTGCTTATTTGTATCAAATAATGTCTTTTAGGAAGTCAGGGTGACTATGCTGTTTTAACTACAGATGGACTATTACTTTTTGGAAGACAGTTACAGGCCATACAGGTATTACAATATTATCCTATTGTGTGTGACATAGTTATTATTTTACAATGATACTTTTACAGTGCAGAATGCACCTCAGGGACAGATATTCATGTTCTCAAATTTTTATAATTGTTTTCCGATATACCACTTGTAGGGGCTAATTTTAAAGCTCTTTGAGTAAGAAAAATTTCCAGTGTCCGAATTTTATGAAAATCAAATTTTATTTTTCCCCAATGAGTTAACAGGGATGGCGGCCATTTTGAATTTCAAGTATTGATAAATGATGGGTAATTTGTTTCTTTAGTACCAAGCTTTGCACTGTGACTGATTTATATTCTTGATTTGGTTAGAGAATGGTTGAATGTTTCATTGAGGAAAGTTTGAGCAAAAGTTTAAGTCTTTCACTACATAACCTCAATAGGGCTTATTTGTAATGACGTAAGAGTTACAACATTTACATGCAGAAATAAATATTTTGTCCAAAAGTTTTTAAAATTATTGATACTCTTACAGGAATGTGACAGTTGGTAGTTTGTTACTGCTTATGTTTTGATTGAAACTTTTCAGTCACATGACAAAGGATCAGACCTGAAGCTGAAGTAATTTAACAGGAGCACAAGGACAAAATTTGTCTAAATTCCGTCAACAACAAATGTCCTGTATATATCGCTATGTTTAGTAACAAACCTATAGTTGCAATCAGCGCAATTCATTTATTTTTATTTTGCTACATTGTATTATTATAATTATAGTTATATACAAATCCATCAGATTATTCATCGCACTACAGAAATTAATCACTTTCAGGGTTCTTCACAAGGGGAATTGTAGGGATGGGCCACCCCTTTGTTTTTGGAGTAATCTATTCATACGTTAATAACTGTACAAAATTATACATGTTAACAACTACAGAATATGCAAATTGCCCATTGTGATGTAAATTGGTCACCCTCTGTTATATTCCAAGCTATGGAGAACACTGACATTCTTATTCTTGTGGGAGACGTTAATTTTGCTGTGCCCTAACCAGTGTAGTTGGATTTCTCCTATTTATGTTTTGTAGAACTTTCGCTTCTTATTAATATTTGTTACGTCAGGACTGTATATAGTTTTGAATCCAAAAACATTGTCAATGAAACTCAGCTTTTGTAATGTACCTTTCCAGTAGTATTTAATAAATTAGTTAATTTGACTGAATGATTTAGATATGAGAAGAGGGAATAATGATCAACAGCTGTCATAACGATTTACAATTAATCATGATGACATGTTACTGAATACATATCTTCTAATATATTAAAATCAACCGAAGTTATCATTTTATATACTCTCTATTCTCCATGAGTTCATTTATATCGCACATTGTAGGTTCAAATTTTTTCATCATTCAAAATATAGAGACTTATCAGACAGTTGCAGTAATGCCTCTTTCAGGTGATAAATTGAGTGTGTATCAGATGTTCAAATCTGAAAGACATGTAGGAAAATTAGAATTCTCCTCCATTGTGTTGCATTATTGGATATATATGGGGCAGTATCTGTGGAGAACTAGAATGGACAGAACTTAAACTGATTTGAACTTTCAGATAAATATCAATAATAATTATTTTATGTGGATTTGAATGCCTTTAATCCTTTGAATGCTGTAATTTTTCCAACCAAAATTTCAGTGCTATATTTTACCAATTTTTATGAATTTTTCTGTATTTTTTTTAATTTTTTGGAGCAAAAGGACTCAAAATTTCATTGCCTACAGTTTCTTATCAAAATTTTTGCAAAAAATCTGAAAAAAATTTGACTGGGGTACATTTTGTAAAGGCTACAAAAATTGACTTTGATGCTCAAAGGGTTAATGATCCAAACAGTTTGCAGCAATTTATAGAACAGATCAATTCATTTGACATTTTCATTTCTTTGAAGAATTTATCTGCATTTTATTTGCCTCAATAGCTTCGACTGACATCAGCATCGGTTATATTTGTGCATATTTTTTGTTTTATAATCTGTGTTTCCTAGAATCCAGCCAGTTGATGATTTGTAAATAATAGCCTTGTTCATGGTTACAGGTTTGTTACTAAATATAGCTGTACGCGCGCGACATCGGACACGCAGCTTGAAATGCGGACAAATTTTATCAATGTTGCATACATGGCGTTTTTGCAGCTTGTACTCTTGAGTCGCGAATATGCTTTTTAGTATTCATTGTTACACTAGCAGTCGTCTACTAAGATTTGTTTTCGTCGATTTTGCATGCGCAATTTTCAAAAGCGTAATCTAAAAATGCGGACAAACATTTATTTTTGCATATTAATGAGAGAACAGTGACGTAAACTGTGAACGGCCCTATATGAGGTTATTACAAAAATACCGCAAAGGATGCATGAGGACATTGGCGCAGCGTATTGCCCGCCACGAAGCGGAGGGCGATGTGCGGTGCCTATGTCCGAGTGTAACCTCTGCGGTATTTTCGCAATAACCTTATTATTATACATCTTACATTCCTGACTGGGGCGTCATTTTGGCCAAGCATTGACAAGTTCTTGCACTGTCGACAATTTTCTTCCAATTTTATTGCGCCAGTGTGGAACACTATCTCGGACGCGCTTCTGCAAGCTTTGGAGTGTGTGCACTACACACACACGTACGCACAGTGCACGCGCGAGACATGTTCTGGCATTCGTCCAATGGGTCCCTTGAAACCGTTCTACAGTGAACTCGCAGATACAGCCGCAGGGAATGGGGCCCCGTGAAACCGTATGTGTTACGGAACGGGTGTTCCGTACGGCTTTTTTAGCACACGCTTAATTCTATTGTTGTCGACAGTAGATGTATAATAATTTGCTGATATTGCAGTGTGTTTTTAGTTGATCAGATAATTTAACACCTGGCAACAGGACCTGCAATAGAAAACTCAGGTCTGCTGAGAGGCAGAGTATTGATGTATCAGTCAATGTGATGTACACAGTTTTTATTAAAAATACTGCATCGTGTGGGTTTGAATGTCATCAAACTTTATCAAATTTCTACACCATATAATGTTTTTAATACTGACAGATAGCAAGCGACATCAATATCTCTGAAGACACAGCTGTCCTGTTTGACGCTTACGGCAATGTTGAAATCATTGGTCTTGACAGACAGTCTGGTTTGCCGTCTGTGAAACAAGTCGTACCAACATGGAATGCGATGTCTAAGGACTGTCAGGTATGCTTACTGTGATATTAGGTGTTAGATTTATTTTGAACTCCATACAGCTGGGTTTACTTGTAAGTTTGCATTGCTAGCGGCCATACACAGATTGTAAACATTGAACTGTGCATGGCTTTACAAATACTTTGACAAGACTGAAGAAGACGGAACCCACACAGCACAAGTTTTCAAATTGACATAATCCTAGAGGGTCCAATTTCTACAAAAAGCTATGGGAGGGGCCCCTAAGAAACCCCATATTCATGAATAATTAACATGTTTTTAGGTGCACTGATATTTCAAATCGGCAGCATATCATGCATTGTTCAGAGAGCAATAGAAGTAGGTGAGTTCACAGACGTATCTCCTCTATGAACAAGAAAAATTTTGATGGAGAAAACCGATCAACATGTCTTGTGTTCTGCAGTGTCAATAGGCTGTTTCACATTGCCCTTTTAATTTTAATCAGGCCAAACAAAAAGATTGTGCTGTGCCGATAACCCCGACCTAGCCTATTTTTTACCTGCCGACCCTAAACTTTATAGAACTACGTATACACGGAAGTGAAAAAAAGAAAGAAAAAGCTCGTAAAATCACACGTTTGTTACTTTGCATTTGATTTTTGCTTGAATGAGGATGTCTTTTATGTTTTGTTTTTTCTTTTATATGCATGATACATTTTTCTGGAAATGTTGTGGCTAGTGTTTGACTGCCCTTAACCCCTGAAAAATGAATATTTAAAAATAAAAATATTTTAGAAAAATTCCCGCCGACCTACCTACCCTGTTGTTGAAAACCATGTTATCAGAACAGCACAATTTATTTTTTTTTGCCTGATTATTAATCATGCATATTAATGTTGTAGTTCCTCCCCACTGAAAATGAAGATCTTGTTAATGCACTACTGTTATTGTCTTTGGTAGTATTGATGTTGGTGTTGCTGCCATTACTTGTAATTTATATTTCTTTGCGCATCTGCCCTGAAGTTACAGGCACTTGAGGTTTCACTGGAGGAGGGCGTGCTTCACTACCTGGACAAGAGAAGATCCCTGAATGTCACGGTCACCTTGACAACACAGCCCTGGCTGGACAATCAAATCCTGGTATGGCTCTGCCTCCATATCCTTGTCATGTGTTTGATGAGTCGTGCTGGGTGGTTTATGTTATGAAGGAAAGAGGATTATCAAACAGCTAAAAACAGAACAGAATCTGGCTAAAATAGAATGGAATCCCACACATTATGAGTGATGCAAATTTTATGAATGAAACCAGAGTGAAATCGAATTGGCATACAAAATGGGAAAATTAAGTCGAATTAGATTCAAATGACAAATTTATAACAGAATGACTGAACTACAACTATATGTAATTGGAATATAATTTTCTAGATGTGCTAGACCAATAGTTTTGCTGATCCAAATCCAATTTAATCTGTGTCTAATCAGGTAGAGCAGAATGTGTGTTCTGATTGAGTCAACTTGAATACAAAGACATATCTGGTGTAAAAATAGATTTGTGAAATGCTATTCTTACATCTGGGGTGTTCATGTATCGTGTTTGGCTGATGTACTTAAAATTAGACTTTTTTGTTGGTAATGTTCAAATTTTGCTGTGATTGCAAAAATGTTGTATTTTGTATAAGCATTAGAACTCCTTTTACAAATACTAAATAACACTACATTTTATACTCACCTGTAAAATATAGTGGAGTACACTCAGTCTGCAATATTAAGGTAGTGCAGGCTTCAAAACTGAAATATTTCACTTTTGCTCAAGCTTTCCTCAATGAAACTTTTACCCATACTCTTTCAAAATCAAGAATTAAAATCAGAGGTCACCATGTAAATGTTGTACCAGAGAAACAAATGACCTAACAATTACATTTACATTGAAACTGAATTACATTGAAATTCAAAATGGCTGCCATTCCTGTGTTAACCCTATACGGAAAAGCTAAGTTTGGGGTAGGTTTTCGCACGACTGAGACAGTGAAAATTTTACACATCCCATGAGCTTCAAGATGAGCCTCTACAAGCGGTAGATCAGAAAATAATTGTAATATTAGAGAAAATATCTGTCCCTGAGGCGCATTTTTCCTTTAAGCAATACAAGCACACTGAAATGATTGACAATATTGTTTGGTTTTATAGGTCACTGTGACTCGGCCGGAGTTGCTAACATTAGAAACTACAGTACACCCTGATGAAGTCCTACATCCTGGTATTCTGGCAAAGAGATTGGTGAGTCTAATCCGATTACTAATCCCAAGAGATCTGTCATGACAGTGCAATCCATTAATCCAAAGTAATTGGTGAAGGCATTACTCTTAGTGTTATGTAAAGGATTATTGACCGGAATTTAGAGTCACATTCAGTAAAGTGCACCCTGAGGACAGATTGTTTCCAGCTACATACAATTCTGAGCTGGCGTTTTATCTGCAGTCAAAAAGAAATTGTAGTTATAATCATGTCTTATTTGACACTGTCTGTATCAGTATCTGCCTTTGAGTTCTCAGGGAAATTATCAACCCCTTTACTAGCTTGAATGCAGGAAATTTGTGGTGCAATATTGAATTAATATTACCTTGAAAGCTGGAAAATTCCAGTGACATTGTATATGTGTTAAAGTATATGATTTTTGTCACTTTTTTGTTTTTAATGTCAACCACAGTTTCTTGTCCTACTCCTGAAAGCATGTTGAGATAAACAGTATTCAGCTTGTAAACTCAGCCTGTATGTTTTTCAGTAATCTAGGGATACAGCAATTCATGAGAGGTCAGGGGTTTGTGCATTATGCCATACGGATACTTCTGATAGTCAAGATAGACATTGAGGAACCATGTTGACCATTGGCAATTTTTTTAAATTTTCAGTCAGTTGAAATGAAAGATGTTATAATCTCAGCTGCATCATCAGTGCACACTACCTACACAAGGTAAGGTTACTTCAATGACTCAGCAACTTTCTTCAAGTACATCACAGATATCTCATATCCATGAATTTTACACCCAGTTTAGGACTTTTTGCCATTTAATTTAAACCTGTGTGATGTGCCACCAACTCAAAAGTTGTATTCTGTTTGGCTCAAGGAAATATTAACATATTGCATGAAATAGAATACCACTGACTAGAGAAGAAGTACCTATAATTGATTCAGAGAGTTAAGGTACTTTGTGCCTTGAAAATGAATGACTTAAACTTTTGCTCAAACTTTCCTCAAGCAAACATTCAACCATCCTCTAACCAAATCAAAGTCAGGGGTCACAGAGTGGTCACAGAGGGGTCACAGAGCAAAATTAGTACTAGAGAAACAAACTTACTGATATCTGAAATTCAAAATGGCTGCCATGCCTGTGTTAATTTAAGGGGAAAAATAAAATTTTGATTTTCATAAAAATAAGACAGTGAACATTTTTCTCACTCCAAAAGCTGTAAAATGAGCCCTACAAGTGGTAGATCAGAAAAGAGTTGCCAAAATTTGAGAGTCTGCATATCTATCCCTGAAGCGCATTCTGCCTGTAAGCTGTATTAGCTGTGACTAATTTATTAATAAGCCTTTCACTTTCAAGGCACATACCACCCTTAATAATAGTAGCAATTTTCACAATTTTAATCTCATTACCTCACATTTTTTATTACCATTAGTCTCAGAGTCAATGCTGTGCACTCAAGTCTAAATTGTCAACCAAATCCACAGTTGGTAAGTAACTCGTACTATACCGTAATAACTGAGGCTTGTATATATTCTTAACCTTCTCCTGCCAGGCAGTATCACATCCCCATCTTATAAGTCAGTAAAAAGCGATGTAGAGCCAAAACTCTGTGTTTTCAGGGGCCTTCAAATGTTCTAGTCTTTGTTAAAATGCAACCTATGGGACATGTTATGCCTCACTGATTTTAAATCAACTTGACCTGACCGTGAAATATGTATGAACTTGTCAGGATAAGGGTTGACCAATTTCATCACTGGTCAAGGTCGTTGTTTAGATTGTAATCTTTAGACCGATAGAAAGGGGCTGTTTGTTATTCAGAGCTATCATTAAATTGGACAGCCTGGAAAACTGTCAAATATTTAATTCACTGACTCTAAAATGTTTAAAAAGCTGAATATGACATCATAACTCAGTGCCTAATTATCATGGTAATATAGTAGATTTGATGATTAATGTCTGATTGAACTTCTGTTTCTCGTATCACAGACCAAAATTTTCCCTTCATAATGTATTTTGATTCAGATATATTTTATCCGGTCAATGTAAGAAATTTTCATATCGTGGTACTTTTTTGACCAATATTGCATTATTTATACCTGCAGGTAGCTGATATAGCCATAGGGTGTCCTCCTGATACCAGTATTAGGGTTAGAAAGTGAGTTAGCTGAAAGTTAGATGGTAGTAAGTCTCTGTGAGATAGAATACAATATGTATGCATTCCAGTCCCAGATAAAAGATATCTGTGATAACCTTGACGTTAACATTCAAACACTGATTTCCTTTCTAGTCGTTATTTGTTTTGAAACAGTAGTTTTTTTCTCACTCCTTCCATGTGCCCAGAGCTCACAAGATTAGCTGCATTATAAATTTCCTTTATCATATTATTATAATTATTTAAATATGAAGACACTTGTGTTTGATCTTTTTTGTAAAACTCATATATTATGCACTGTCATAGCAATCAGAGCCAGATACCTTAATAGCGTTGTTGAGTAAATGAAAATATATGCTAATGAAACAGTGGGGGACATGTTTCGTCTTCCTATGCTATACAAAGGCAGGGTCAGGTTCTTTTGCTGGAGTGGGAATATCAATTTAATTGCACTGACTGTTTCTCTATGTTTTGTTTTCGATTTTCAGCAAACCTGCGATATGTAACAATGTGAATGGTCTTGAATTTGCAGCCCATGGGTAAAATATTCTTTAATTATAATCAATGTACTGAACTCAAGATTTCAAATCATAGGTTTCTTCTTTTTTTGTGAAAAAAGGGATCTACAACTCTGTACTCTGCTTTTTGAATTGTTTGAGTTTTCTGTGAATCTTGTTGAAATGAGTGAATCTTCAGCCATTGTGATTTTTTTAACATTCTATTTCTTCCAAAGTTTGTAAAATCTCATTGTTTCCTGTGGCAACATCTGTCCTTGTAAGATCAGAGTTTTATTCCACATTTTTAAATGCCTTTGTCTCATTAGTTTGCATGTGCTCTAAGGAGAATATATTTGAATGATATTTTGCTGAACAGAAATTTCCTATTCCAGGTCACATTCACACTGCAGTAGACCATTGCTATATTTTGGTCCAAATGGTCAACTCTGTACAGTTCATCATCTATTCAACCAACATCGCATGACACAATACCGTACTCGTCCGAGTATAAGCCCCCGGTTCGGCAACACTAAACAGCTGTAAAACTAGGGGAGGGGCTTATACTCGAGCAAACCCCATGTTATCTAGCATGGACGCATAATTTATCGACTTACACATCCAAAGAAACTGATTGTACAATCTCTGAACACAGAAGTGACATTTTGGTGAAATTCAGCGTCAAAAACCCCCCAAACTTGAAACAAAAGACGTCATGTATGCTGCTGATCAACAGTAATGTGAACAGGCATGCATTGCTTACACGGAAAGGCAACTCAATATTCCAGTATCAAACTGTCTACATCTTGTGAAAACAACAACATAGCAGTGAAAATTGTAATAGTCACCAGGAAAAGTCTTCACAAATGACATGATAATTGCTTCAAACAAAAGAAACTGCATGTTTCAAGCATGAAAACATCGTGGCTGTGGGCTGTGCATGAAAATGAACAATGGCCGACGTGAGTGAGACTATTCTATTTAGGCGACGGGGGTGAGCAGGGTCAAAGAATCAAGATAGTACTGGGAAAACGTGTCATTTTCCCTACGATGCTGTCAAGGGAACTCCAGTTTCCCATTGTTTTAACATCTTTTAATGGTTTCTTTATTATCTAAAAGTAATTTTGCCAAGTTAAATGACCAAATATACTCTCCTAACCTTTCTGTATTTGAGTTACACTAGGGTAGGGGCTTATACATGGATGTAATGCATTTTCTAAAATCCTCTGAAATCAGTAGGGGGGCTTATACACGAGCAGGGGCTTATACTCGGACGAGTACGGTATATGTATTGATATTAATATCTTTTGCCTTTGATGTGATTTTCAGTGATGATCACTCATTGGCCGAGTACAACTCTGCTGACTGGGGCTGTCCGATCCAAGTCTACTACGCTGATTCTCTGTTGCTCATCGTTGATCTGTAAGTCACGTCAGCTTGTCACCCCATCATGTAGCTAGACTGTCTCGCATCCCCTGGTCTGCTATGCAGATCTCAGATTTGCTTCCTATATATGCCCATAACAGTCTGGTTGAGCCAGGCCTGAGGTCAATGTGTACTGAAACAAGTGCCGGATGTACTGGCTTGCTGAGCCAGGGCTACACTAAGCTGAAATTGTTTAACCAATGAGAGCCATGGAGAGAGTCTGTCAAGTGATAGGATAGCTGTCAGTGTAAAATTTCAGTATTGTAGTGTTGTATTTTTAAAGTGTGACACTATTAGCGTATGTTGACCAATCAGAGGTATGAACTTTATCTTGTATTACCATCCCTTACTAGATTGGACCATAATAGACTCAATGACTATCACTCAATAGACAATGATATATTTTATTGTATCATACCAGTATATTGATGGTGCAAATACAGCGATCTGATTGGTTGAGACGCCAAAACAACCCTGGTATATTGGCGATATAACACGGCTGGCATACGCGCTAGCTCTCAGCTTGAGGAAAATCCCTTTTATGACGTTCCACGCCAGAATTTCAATATACTGTTATGATATAATAGCAATAAATCACACCCAGCGATGGTATACCACTCGATTTTGACCGTTTCACTTCATATATGCTCTCGCTATCGCTCTTGCATATATGTCGTGAACTGGTCAAAATCTCGTGGTATACCATCGATGGGTGTGCTTTATTGCTTAAATAAAGAGTAATAGCAGACTACATACTTCACCCTTTTGACATCACAAGTTGGTGTACTTCAACAAGACAAGGGTGTCGCGAGGTCATAGCTAAATGGATGACCTTGTGACAGATTTGTTTGACTGTAAGGTAACATCATGGCTTTAGATGAGTTCCACCGTTGAGGGCGCACTAACTCCTGGGTATGTCTATATGAGTAGGCCACCATGTACTGGGCCTAGGTTCTCTACAGTAGCAAGTACTGAAAAGCATGCACTCTATTGCCTTTTGAAATCATGGTTGTTTATTCATTCGATACCAAAATAAGGGCCTATTGATCTTTTACAGCCCATTCACAACTCTCTTTGGTCAAGATTGTAAATGTCCCAGGGGGTACCCAACCCTATACCATCACAGACAGCCAGTGGTCAGCTACTGTGGTAAAACCCTCCAACAAAAAATTTGTATTGAATTTTCAGATACCATGGAAATGATTTCATTGAAGAGGTGCAAGTGGACTTCGTAGTGCATGAAGAATTCAACCACACAGATTTCTCCTACAGACTCAGTGCCACTGCAGTAAGTTGGTCTTTACATCAAATAAACTATATCTTCATTTGCTGTTGAAATGAAAATCAAAAGTAAACTTACCCATTCTGTCCATCAGCTGCTTTCATAGTTGAGGGTAAGTCGGGGAACAAAAGAATATAGGATTATAAACAGGTATGGTTTGTCAATGTCTTTGAATTAATCAATGTCAAATCAAAGCTGTTGTCAAGAGTGTCTGAGAAATGTGTGTATATTTCAAGTTGAAAGAAAGTTGCAAAGAAAAATATGTTCAATAGAAATGATTTTACTCATCGGATGGATAGCAATAGATGTGTGCAAAGACTTTCTAAATATGTGATATTGAGACATTTTGAGTCACATTGGTTCTATCATTTGACCCTTATATAACCCTCTGCCATTTTCATCATAATATGAATATTTCTTACATACATTTTTATCTTTCAAGGCAGGGTGTATCGGTACACCTCAAGACTGGGCATCCATGCTGATCAACAGTTCAGATACAAGTCATGCTTGGACTAGAGAGGTACAGGAAAGATTGAACAACTTGGCAATGATTTTTAGATTCAAATAGTAAAGAAAATTCATCCATATTTCACATATGACTAGGGAGTGAAATGGGAAGTGTAACAGAAACTGTCGACAACACCATGTACCATTGATACAAATCACAAAGGCTGGTAGTAGCACTGATTGCGATCGTAAATTTGATTCGTAAATTTCCTGACAGAACTGATGAAAAATTTTGTCTGAGTACACCTGTTGCTATAGCATGTTACTATCGCATGAGGTCGTGTCCTTTGCCATGTAGTTTTTATACTTTCATTCAGAACATCGTTGGTATCAAAGTACCATTGTCATAATTCCTGTAGGATTAGTGGTTTTACTCTGGAATGAAAAGGACGCACAGTGTTCTATGAACTCAGTACACCAAAAAGATCGCATAATCACAATAAAAACAAACCCACATGTACAAACGCATATGGAAATACACATGATTATGGCAAGCCAAGTGTTCAAAATTCAAAAAACACATTTGTGTGTTCTAAGTTTTCATGTTTATGTTCTTAAAATGTATATTCATGTTCATAAAAACCATGTTCATGTTCTTAAAATGTATGTTTTATTCTTAAATTGTACGTTTATGTTCATAAAAACCATGTTTATGTTCTTAAATTGTATGTTCATGTTCATAAAAACCATGTTCATGTTCTTAAAATGTATGTTTATATTCTTAAATTGTACATTTATGTTCATAAAAACCATGTTTATGTTCTTAAATTGTATGTTCATGTTCATAAAAACCATGTTCATGTTCTTAAAATGTATGTTTATATTCTTAAATTGTACATTTATGTTCATAAAAACCATGTTTATGTTCTTAAATTGTATGTTCATGTTCATAAAAACCATGTTTATGTTCTTAAATTGTATGTTTATATTCTTAAATTGTATGTTTATGTTCATAAAAACCATGCTGTTATTCAAACTTTCATGCTTATGTTCATGAAGGTCATTTGTTTGTTCATTGAACAAATTTATGTTCATTAAAACACTGCTTATGTCCATATCTCCCTGTTAACACTGAGGGCGCTCTGGAGTTAGCAGCACGAGACAGCTATGGCGGCGGACATCAGCAAGTTACACTGCATACAGCGAGAAAAGTGGGCTTTACGTGTGTTTTAAAAGCAAAGCTTAGCACATCGTGGATCTAGACAAGTAGAGCGTGCTCGAAAACGGAGATCGATTACAAGTTTGTGCTAAATATCGCCTGTTCTCGGCGGAGAAACTGCACGCTCTCATTCGGAGGCGCAACCAACGGTTTAACGTTATAAATGACTACGCACTTTCAAAGTCCAAAGTCAAAGGCTCAGGGCTGTGTGGTTACTAAATATCGGCGGAGAAACTGCACGCACACCTACAGTCACCTATGGTCGGTCTATTCCGCTCAGCGTCTATGCCCCCATAGACGTGTGTACATCTCCTTCTCAGGCATATGTACACACGTCTATGAGGGCATAGACGCCGAGTGGAATATTCCGACCAAAGGTGACTGTGCTGCACGCTCTCCGACTCGGGGCAAAACCACCGGTTTGCCTATGGCATTTTGGCAGTCCAAAGTCAAAGACTTAGGGTTGTTGTGGCTGTGGGAGGCACTCTGATTAAAATCTGATGTAGAGAATGGTCCGTTACTAGTGAGAAGAGGACCGAACAAAAACAGACCTAAGGGACCGTTCAGTTTTTACGACCCGGGGGGGGGGGGGGACTGGCAAAATCCTATACTTTATGTATTACCCATGATCCTCTTAACGGGCAGACGCCTTTGGCGGCCCACTCTAATTAGGTTTACTTCATGCAATGGGCATGATCGACCCTCTATACCGGCGGGCCGCCTGCGACGGCACACTACAATAAATTGACTTTATTGTAATACCCATGACCACCTTAACAGCCGGACGCCTTCAGCGGCCCTGCATGTTCAGTAAAGTTTACTTCGTGCAATGGCCATGATCGACCCTCTTTTTACCAGCGGGCCACCTTTGGTTGCCCATGAGAATAAAGTTGACTTTACGTAATGGCCCATGACCGTCTTAACCGAAGGGCTGCCTTTGGCGAACCACTCCAATAAAGTTTACTTTATACAATGTCCATGGACATAAGTTGTCTATGGAAATGAAGTTAAAAATTGCCTTACAGTCGTCCTAATTAACAGACGTTTGCATGGATGTGGCTGAGAAGTTTGTGCACTGGCATCTCTGCTACACGAATCAAGTGTGCCGCGTACCGGAGTTAAAATCCAAACCGTGCGGGTAAATTTGACATATGGGTTTTGGTTATTTTTTAGCGGGGGAGGGGGGGTCATCAATTTTTTTCGTCTGACAAAGGGGGGTCATCATTTGTGAAAAACAGTTCTGTTTGCCAGAGACTGAAGACAAATGAATATACAGGAACGGAAAAGCTGTGACCTAGCTTCTTGCGTCATTTCTCCAGCTGCCAGCTTCTAATAAAAAGCCGGAATATGGTATGTTTATCTGTCAAAATGGTCATTGAACTGAGGTACATTAAAACATGTTTCTGTGATAATAAAGGATGAATTCACAACAGTTCAGTTTTGTCTCGATCCTGTGAAAATTTTGAGAAATTGATGTGCGCCACGATGCAGTGAAGTGCAATCCGAGAGGTTTCTTAATATTTCAATTTAAATTTTGTCTTTTACCCAGTAAAACTGTTAGGAGACCCAAGGGGGAGAGCACGAGAGGGGGGTCCTCCCCTCTCGCAGTGAAAATTTTGAGAAATGGATGTGTGCAAATGTGCAATCTCAGATGTGTTTCATTTTATTTCGCACAAAGAAATTGAGTTACCCCGCCACATTTTGAGTAATGCCCCCCTGAAGTTTTCAATTTTTTAGTGACCCCTAACCCCCTCACATTCCTCCGAATACATGGCGAGACACCGGTGAATCGATAGTGCTTTGACCCGGTATGTGATCCGGTGTGTGGTGTCATATTATAATCAACATGACAAAGCATCGATGTAAGTTCTCAGGGAAGATGTTATCTTTTGTGGTCAGAGAAACAAGGCTCTCACATTCTATTTCATTATATTGTTGTTCCTCACTTTTTCATTGTTAACTTGTTCATCTTTATAACATATTTATATTGAGAGAATTAATATATTGGTTTTAACACTAGTTTATTGACTCCTGTCTTGTGTTTTAAATTTTAACAATTTACAGAAGTCAAATAGTCCCCTTTAGATAGTGCCTATGCCATTGAGATATTGCAACAGAAATCCTGAAATATGATTTCTTGGGTCAGAAAAGGGAAGGAAAACATTGAGTGTACTGAGGTGTAAAGTAGACCTATGTAGTGCATGCTTATATCATAAGTGCTGGGGAAAAAACATAAGAATTGCTTGTGGTAAAAACATTTGCGCCGCCTATGGCGGCGCGCCGGCAAAGAATACATGAGAATAAGGTTCCCAAATTTGCGAATTTCTGATGCATTGTGACAATTTTTTTTTCACTTCTGTTTGTTATGACAATTTTTTTCTCAGGCCATGACAGGATCATTTTTTTTTCTTCTATCTCACCTGGTGACAAATTTATTTTCTCAAAATCCTCCATGCCCCCCCAGAAATCAAATGGTTCTCCCTTTATCGTATTAGGGTATTTTGTTGTGTGGTCCTCCCCTCACTTGTGACAGACCCATCTCTACATCGGATCAGAGTGCCCCCACAGCCCTGAGTCTTTGACTTTGGACTTTGAAAGTGCGTAGACATTTAGGCCTACAACGTTAAACCGCTGGTTGCGCCTCCGAATGAGAGTGTGCAGTTTCTCCGCCGAGAACAGCCGTATTTAGTACAAACTTGTGATCGATTTCCGTTTTCGAGCACGCTCTACTTGTCTAGATCCACGATGTGCTAAGCTTTGCTTTTAAACACACGTAAAGCCCACTTTTCTCGCTGTATGCGGTGTAACTTGCTGATGTCCGCCGCCATAGCTGTCTCGTGCTGCTAACTCCAGAGCGCCCTCAGTGTTAACAGGGAGATATGGACATAAGCAGTGTTTTAATGAACATAAAATTTGTTCAATGAACAAACAAATGACCTTCATGAACATAAGCATGAAAGTTTGAATAACAGCATGGTTTTAATGAACATAAACATACAATTTAAGAATATAAACATACAATTCAAGAACATAAACATGGTTTTATGAACATAAATGTACAATTTAAGAATATAAACATACATTTTAAGAACATGAACATGGTTTTTATGAACATGAATATACAGTTTAAGAACATAAACATGATTTTTATGAACATAAACATACAATTTAAGAATATAAACATACATTTAAGAACATAAACATGGTTTTTATGACATAAACATAAATTTTTTGAACACAAACATGAAAACTTAGAACACAAAAATGTGTTTTTGAATTTTGCAACATGATGTATTTCTATGAACATTTGCATACTATGGTTTTTCTTGTACTGTGGCCTATGCCAGGTTTAACCCATTTCAATCAACATTTTGTAGAAATATTTGGACAAACATTTGTTTTTGCTTAAAAATAATGCACCTCTGACGTCATCAAAAATTAATCCTATACCGGGTCACTTTCTTGAAAATTTGTCATGATTTTATATTCCGAGAATTTTAACATTTCTCATGGAAAGAACCTTGCGTCTTGCTAGGAACATGCAAATGTATGCAGAAGGGAAAAAAATGCATCAGATATTTTGTGTTATCACTTTTTCTTTGTTCTGTGATATCTCACTTGTATCAAAATTGAATCACTGTCTCTTCTGCAGAATTATGAACATTGTTTCAGTGACAACAGAGCTGCCACAGCGGGCCCAGCACTCCCAGGACAAACCTATGAAATCATCAACAGCAGTAATCGCAATTCCCTGCGCTGGAAACACAATGGTTACTACATCTATACTCTGACTGTGCTCAACCCGGACTACAGGTATGTGATGTCAACGCCCGAATTAGTGTTTGGTGCACCAAATTAGTTTTTAATTGATATCAGATAATTTGGTAGTGTTCACTGTAAACATTGTCCAGATGATTGTGATACATTTTGCAAATCATATTTTTCAAATGTTAAAAAACTTTCATAGTTGTTTCTGCAAAAATAATTTAACAGTATATCACATGCAACATGTATGAGTATATTATCTCTCTACCCATTCTCCAGCTGTCATTGGTTGAACCCTACTGTTTCAATCACAGACCCTCGAGGGTCTATGTTTCAATGGAATGAGTAGACTATAGAAACTTGAATGATGGGGATGAAAGAGTAAATGACATTCACTGAGCTTTACCATGGCAGTTTCCCTCTTGGAGTCCTATTTAATTTTACGCCAAAATAAACACATTCAAATAATGTGAATATGTCAATGTGGAAGCAATGTAATGTGATATTGCAAATTTTTTGTGTCCTGTCTGGCACGTCTTTCATGGTACTTGGGTATCTTGTAACCATTTTAATCAGTCTGTTTTGTGTCAACTGTAAATTGTCATCTGTCCTGCTCTGGAGAATTATTCAATTGGTGGTAAATTATTTGTATGTGGCTTTTGTTGTAAATAGAAAACTTATTCATAATAGATTTGCCAGCAAAATCACAGATGTGGCAGATTTCAATGAATTAAACATGGCAACTATTTATTCTTGAATGTCTTATGCATTTTTGATTTCAGTTTCTGTCATCTGCAGACACAATTTGCAGTTCATGTACATGGAGTGCTGCCAGACACAACATATGGACACTATACTTTACCCCTCACCTCAGTCGGGCTGTGTCTTTCCGTGGTTCTGGCCTATGTCATCTTTGAAAAACTTTTGAAGAAACCTGGTGACAAAACGGACCAGGAAAACTGATGACAGAAAAGAAGGCTTGGAGATCGAAGTGAGAAAGGATATTTGAGAAATAGAATATTTTGAACCTCGTAAAGCAATGCAGTTTTAAAACTATATTGTTAGACTTTTGTTCTGGAAGTAAACACGGAATCAGCTGTGTATATACAAGGAATGATTACATGGGATATATGGATCTACAGCTGTTCAAGTATTAGCGCCTCCTATGTAGGTGAAAGACTTAAAATTTTGCTTAAACATTCCTCAATGAAACTTTCAACTATTGTCTTATCAAAAATAAAAATCCGGGGTCACCTGGCAAATGTTTCTACTAGAAACACAATCACCCAGCATTTACCAATAATCAAAGTTCAAGTGGCAGCTATCCCTGTGTTTAACTCTATGGGAAATAATAACATTTTTGAGTTTCACAAAGATCAGACAATGACAAGTTTTTTACTCCAAGAGCTTTATAATGACCCCCCACAAGAAGTAGACCAGAAAAGATTTGTAAAAATTTGAGAGTCCGACTATCTGTCCCCGAGGTGCATTCTACCTTAAAAGGTATGTGTGCATGATGCAACTACCAAAGTTTGCATCTAGAAATAACCATTATTCCTACTGGTGTGATGCTGGTACCATTTCAAAGATTGTTCTTTACATAGGTGGAGCAGCCATTAAAGGTATACTATTACCTGTTCCAATTTTGCCACAGTTACCATGGAAAGAGAAAATCTAACCAATCACAGATTTTAAGCGGGTGGCCGCTTTTTAAAAACAGCGCCCTCACATGGGCATTTTGAATACCAAGGAATGCCCCTTTGACCATATATAGACATATTTAGATTACAGGTGACTGTATACCTTTAATATGGATCATCCTTGGACTTTTCATGATATGAGAGACAAAAACTAAGTTCCTAGTCTTTTCAAACTTTTATTTATTTACACAAATAACATAAAGCTGAACAGCTTTTACACTGTTATACAAATTTTTACAGCATAAGAATTTAAAAACATGAAAAAAAGTATATTTTTTTGAGCATGAATTCTCTAAGAAGCGTCTCACAGGTTACATCATACAGATATACACACTAGCATTGCAAAATTCTGACATTTTTCACAGAATTCAAAGTCGTATCTTTGAAACGTACATTCACTCATGACAATATACGACATCTATTGTGGGATACCAAGAAAATAAAAATTTGGGGGAATAGTGATCTAGTTGAAATTTAAATACATCGTATGTGATGTGTGGATTTTTTTGTCAGCCCGGTTTGTTCCGAGAAAAGTACAGTCGTTTACATGCAGTCCATAGTTGATAAAAAACTTTGGAAATGCTAGATCATCCATAGCATTCAAATTTCTGTACACTGCGTGAACAGCTGCACATTTGGCCACATGCATGACATGGCACCTACAGGGTTCACTGCTGACAAGTATCTGGCACTGACAAATCTTTTTGTACAGAATTTTGTTGAATTTAACCCTTTCACCACCATGGTTTGACCCAACAAACCCATTGTTAACAATGGTAATTGTGGGCCACTTTACAGATCATAGGGGTGAGCAGGTTCATGTTGAGAGGAGTGGACTGAACCATTACGGTTTTGGTAGTGCAAATCATTGTTCTATGGCCAGTGATATATCTAATAAAACCAACATTGTTTAAAATCTCAAATTGCACTTTAGAATGTTATGAAAGCCAGATGTATAAAATCCAATCACATATCCCATTTATGATGTGTAATGTCTTTTGAATGTTCATCATTATGTAACGCCAGTTTTATACCAAGTTTTGATTTGTAAATCTTGAATTGGATATTTGTTATTTACAATAAACTTTTCCATTGCCTTCACACAGATCTGAATCTTATTTCTTGGATGATCTGACTGTTGGTCTCTCTTTCTCATTCTGATACTCGGATTCTATTTTAGCTTTGATCTTTTCCCAGTCAACTTCCACCTAGAAACAGAAAAAAGACACTTTCAGGCACGATGTCATAAAAAACCTTATCCTGTTCAAAAAAATACGGGGTATCCCAATCCACTTGATAGAAGTGAACAAACTATTGGGGAATAAAGATTCGCGGACAAACATTTGGGTACCAAGTAAAAGGGTTTTACTGAGGCGTCTCGCTGTGTCTGTCCTTTACTGGGCAAATGGTCACCTGCAATACATGGTCCCAAGTTTGGGTTAAAATATATATTGTGCAGTGAAAGACCGTGAACTAATAGGAATCAGAGCAGTGATATATGTAAACTATGTGATTATTAAAAGTTTGTACCCATCCCAGGATAAAACCCTTCGACCTTGAAAGTGGCACAACTCCAATATCCTCTCTCATATTGATGGATATGTATACCATCACTGGGAATTGGGAATTGAGAATTGAAGACAACACTTGAGGCAACGTAGCTGTAATCTTTCTCAGTACTCTTGTAATTTTCATTTGATTGTAATAGCTTAATGTACAGGTCACAGTCATTGATACTAAGTGTGCGGCTTTTTGACACTGATAAATTTAAGACTAAACCTAATCTAGAAATGTGATGCATGTATGCAATTAGTATATAGACTTACAAATAAAGGACAATTTATATCAAATTGCATCACGTCTCAGACAGCAATCGACCAGCATTGAGCTACATCTACACTATTAAAATCAATCTGAATCTGTACTTCATAAAGTACCGTACACCATTCATTATTTATGCCTTTGTTGTCGTGTTTACTGTTTTTCTCATGTATGTTATCTGGGAAGTTGTTTGTTTTGATACTTTAATTGTATTTTTAACATTTGTAAATTTTTATCGTCGACCTTGTGGAAGATCGGCCTTATTGGTTAAACAAGTTATCAACAGTAAATAAAGTTTAATAAATAAATAAATAAATAAATGCCATTTTTGGCGAGACACTTAGAATAGTGTTCAGAGGTACTCGTCTATTTCCTCAATTTTGACAACAATATACGGTATATGTAAGTGAACTTACCCCCTCGGCATATTGCTGAAATTTCTTGTTGGTCTCCTTTTTGTCAAAGTCATCCAGAAATTTCTGTCTGTAGGCGAGTACTGTGTCAACATGGGTCTTGTGTTTCACAGCTAATTCCAACGCTCTGTTTCAAAAAGTCAGAGTAAACTGTGTCATTACAGGGGAGGTGAGATTGGTTCAAAGACAGACCCTCGTTAGGATCTGTGGCTGTACTTGTCAAATGGCCGGGTTCTTTGAGATATATACCTTCAGTGTAGATACAAACTGATAAACCTAATACCATTAAAATGAAAGTCATCAAAAAACAACTTATGGCAATAAGAACTCTTTATTTTAAGAACAACACTGGTTGGAAAAATAATTTTCCCTCACATTGTAGCCCACATGCACTGTATGAGAGGGGTATTTTGAGATGTCTTTGGTACAGAAAGGTTTCTAATTTAGGTCAAGGACAGTCTTTCTTCCTCTACTCTGTGCGTTCACACACACAACAGGACTGCAACTGATATTGCAAAAGCTAGTGATTTGACATCATGGCAAATATGTTGTCAGGACACCAGAGGAGTTCCCAATAAAGGCAGAATATGTTTGCTGCTTTCAATTGGCAGGTGGGATCTAACTTTCCAGACTGAGCTTCCATTTTGCACAAGAGAATTTCTAATCATTAACCCTTTGAGTGCTATAATTTTTCCCGCCAAAATTTTAGTGCAACATCTTACCAATTTTTATGATTTTTCTGTAATTTTTTCGATAATTTTGGACCAAATGGACATCACTTTTCATTGGATACAGTTTTTGAACAAAATTTTTGGAAAAATTGTAAAAAACTGACTGGGTTATATTTCATAAAGTCTGTAAAAGTTGACTTTGGTAGTCAAAGGGATAATGCTAATTTTCATACAGGAAGTTTCAATGATAAATTACATATAATGAGTTTTATTTGTCAGTTGTGATTGATTGATTTAAACCTTACAAGATTGGCCAAACACGCTCAAACTACTACTAGGGTGGCCAAGCCATTTTTTCTCTTGTTTATACACACAGTTTAAATGGACTTTTAGCAAGAATGGGGTAAAAGAAGAAAAATAAAAAAAAAATTATGCAAATAGCTGTATCCAATCAAAAGTTATGAAGTTTTAAAGCAAAAAAAATGCCATTTTTTCGCGGACAATTTTCGGCAAATTTTAAAATTATTTCAATGAATGCCGATTCCTTCAAGTTTGGCAACCCATAATTTTTATTTACTTCACATGGAATCATTAAACTATGTGTCTTGTGCACAGATTTACCAAATATTACGGAAAAATCAAGATTTGACTGATGCACAGTCTTGGATTTTGAAACTGTGAGTGTTGAAAATTGAAAATATTTTGTCTGACTTAGTCAAAATTGCGGCGGCACCGTACCATCGAAAAATGGATGGATTTTTATGTTTTTATGAATTTTGAATTCACATAACTTAAAAACTAGAGCTCACAATACAATGAAATTTTGTCACAATGTTATTTAATAACACTCAATTCTAACAAATCAATTTAAACTGCCAATTGTCTTTTAATGCAGTTCATTTTCAGCCATGAAATTGTAAGAAATAGCTGTCCCTAACTTCAGCCTCAGGCAGGCTGTCAATGGTGTGTCAGTGTGACTGCCTTCCGCCGCCATCTTGAGTACACTGTACTGAGGTCTATGAATGAACATGATTTTGTTTTTATGATTCGTACTTGTGCTCGTGGACAGATTTTCGTCATAAAAAGAGCATGCTACAAGTTTTATGGCAAAAATATGTATCTAAATGGGAAAAATCTACACCGAATTCACCGTACTCACTTTACCTCGTGTTTGCTGGCTAAAATTCCCAGAATATAACAAAAACTCACCACTACATGTAAATGGGATGGTCTGCCACTTCCTGGCCAAGTTTCACAGTTCTATGACAGCGTGCACAGGGCCCGAAAGCAGTTCCGTTGCGAAATAGGTATTGACTGGATTCAGAAGTGCGTGCCATGAGCGGCGACCGCTCGAGCGCTGTGGCCGGTCAGTACAAAGTGGCATTTTTGGAGAGGAAAAACACTATTTTTCTATCGTTTTTCTTCAGTTTTTTAATGAAACCTGCCTCATACATCGATTTAATTGGAAATATCTATTTTTTCAGTAACTGAGCTACTTATTTTCAGAAAAAATGGCGTTTAAAATTTCACGAAAATCAAATTTCACTTTCAGTGTGCGTGAGTTGCGTATAATGTCGCAACATTTTAGCTTAACTTTGGCCACCCTACTACTACAATGAGGAACTGCAGTGAAGATTTTAATGAAATATGAAAATACTTTTCTGCAACTGACTCACCTATCCCAGTTGTAGAGTTCGACATTCATCATTATTGCCCTGAATGTAAGACCAGCCTGGAGTAGTATACCCTCTGCATCTTGGGAGTTGCCACAGAACAGCGCCATCTCAGCCTTGCGGGCCTCTTTGGATGGGATCTCCTTGATATGCATGATGAACTCTACCTTATCAGCCTGGTCGAGAGGTCAAAGGTCAAACACATTGGTGACGCGCTCAAAGTTTGGGGTGAACAGTTACAAAGTTCATCACTGTTATTTCAGAGTCCATTGAAAGAATTATATGTCAAGGCATAGACCCTCGAGAAGTTTTTCTCGAGGGTCTATGGTCAAGGCAAACCAAAGAGATGTCATCCACAGCTGGTTTTTCTGAACTTGACAACTGACACTACCAGCTGACCACTGTGTATTGGTTTGAAAAATATTGTATGACTACCCACCTCATCAATGGCTGCATATGCCACTTCTGCAGTGTTCAGTTCTTTAGCATAGGATGCCATGGTGGCTAGACACGCCCACAGAGTGTTGTCCTGGATGGGAGGGGAAAAAGGGAATCATTTCAAAAAGAGCAAATCAATTCAAAATTGATAGAGTCTGGGTAATTTTTAATTCTGAAACGGAAAAAGAAACGTGACAGTACCACTGCACTGTATATATAATCCATTGCAGGATGAAGGGGGTGTACGGAGCATTCTCAAGTGATGCATCCTCTGTCTTGAGTATCACCTATCATTATTGCTGTCAGAAATGAGAACAGAATGCCTTGCATGGCATTGTTTCTGGGTTCTGTGTTGAAGAGACTTGTGAATCAAAATAACTGAAAGCTGACACCATCATACTCACCTTGACAAATCTACAGAGCCTGACTGCATCTTCCCAGCGGTTGTTGGACGTCAATTCTTGTAACATGGAAGGATACGGAGTTACCCCTGTACCCACCAATGAACCATCAGCTCGACGGATGATCACATGGTTGCTACGGAAACCAACTAGATATGGGTTTTTCCCAAATTCACTGCAAGAAAACAAGTACTTTGTTTGAAGTAAGGTGCCAAATTCATTATCACAGTACTTTGTGAGACTCTATGCTTTCTGAATCAATGGAATAAAAGTCTGTCGAAAATTTACGGTCATCTGTTTTCTGTTTTTGTTCATAGTTTTTATTGAATTATTTGATACTAAGGCACCATTTTCCGATATTCATTTTTAAACAATTAGATTTTTGTGTTCGCTGATATTTATTTCAGATTAATATAGTCTGGCTATACACAGCTTTTTAAATTTCAGATTAACATAGTCTGGCTACACACAACTGTTTTATGACTTGTACAGATGTTCATCGCCACATTTATTAAAAGGCCAGTGTTACGAGTAGCACAGCACTGCATAAACAGTTTCTAATTTCTTGAAGTGCATGCAGCTATTCAGATTTTTATATACCATACTTAACAACAAAGACTCAGACTTCCAACAGAATGGTAATTTTCACTTGTGCAAGCAGACTTCAACCAATAATCAGTAAAAGTTAGAATACTTCTATTCCCACTTTGTCATCGAACATAGCTGGCTTTTCTGGCTAGACAATTGGAGACTTTACCTTGCATCCTTCTCAAGCATTGTCTTGCTGATCAGATCTTTATCCACGTAGACAGCGTTGGGGTAGTACCACACTGCTAGCTTGTTTTCCTGCAATGCTGCCAGGATATTGGCGCTGTCATTCCAGCACAGACTACCGATCATTGTACCTAGACAGCAATGAGGAATAGGCGAAAAAGGAGCGAGTCAGTTGAGTAAGAATGACCAGAAATCTGACAGCTGAAAGCCAGAAACATCATAAATGCAATCCATTTCATCTCGCGAAAAACAAAAACACTTTTTTCCAAGCCAAATGAATTTTATGTAAACCTGTTGCTATTTCGAATTGCACCACGAACAGTAGGGCTTTTAACATGCACTGTATATGTATACTGTAAGTCCATTTTCCTAAAGGATACAAAGTCTCTCTGTTTTGAACGAAAGATGAATGCTACACTTCTTGATTACCATTGCTTTTATTGTGAAAATCTCCATACCGGTTATCTTTTTAATATAGCAAACTGTCAACACATTACACAATTACTGTACATGTACATGTATAGGGAAACACATGTACCAGTAACATGTCATTGTAAACCATGTTGGAAGAAAATTTCACTTGCTTTGTGTACTGGAAGGGAAGAGATTATTGTACATACCAAGCTTGATAATCTGTTGCGATTTGCCTACTGTCCTGACAGACGTCAAGTAGAGGTCTCTGTTTTTATCCACAATGGCTAGTCGTCTCTCAGACGCCGGTCCACACTGGTCTAAAGCAATCTCCATTACTTCAAACTGTGAAAATCAGAACAATAGTAATGTGAAAATTGACGTGGGAATTATATTTTAAGCCAATATACTTCATTCCCTTTCAAATATGAAAACACTTGCTTACAGATTTCTTCCCGTGCACCGATGTTCAAATTTGAAAGTCACTCCGGTACTTTAACCCTTTGAACCCGGCTCGGAAAAAAATGTCCGTATGATATCATAGGTCACCAGGGGGTCAGGGTGCAAAGGGTTAAATGATGGCAAGAAAGATTGAAATGTGCATCCAGTTTGTGTCACACTGATACAACATATTTATCCTTTTGACCAAAAATGTCTCCTTCCTCCGTGGAGTTTTGCATTGCCGACATTCCTTTGTTTTGCTCCCCTACAAATGGCTCTTCAAAATGTGAAAGTTGTTTTGCGGTATACATATTGTTTGCTTGACAATCGAACTATGGGAAATAACAAAGTTATACTAATTACAGAAGTAGTGGGTCCTGATAGGAATATTTTGCATGAAGCTTGATGGACAGAATTCATGTCAATGTAATGCTTGTCATATTATTTGACATTTCACCAGGATAGCTGTCTGTTCACACCATGGAGCATAATTTTCAGCTTCTTCAGTATTTGAAAAATCTAGCTTTGTTTAAACACTTGGCAACATCATCATCATACTTAGATCTTAGCCATGTAGTGTCTGTCAGTGATAGAACTGCCATGTGCTTGGGTCTCACCATCTACGAAGGCACAGTGAATGTGGCTTACCTTGTGTGCTATGGGTTTGCCGTCACCAAGGGGTTTGCCATTGGACGAGTCAAAGACATGGACTAGTTTCTCATCAGACTTGTCTCGTATGGCAACCGTGTCATTGCTGAGTGACAGTGTCTGTGAATTCAAGATGTCTGTCCTCATGCTGGCAAACTTGGGAGATGACAAGAGACGGCCCTGTGGCAAATCAGATGCCAAAAACAATCAGAGGAGTTGATCTTCATGGTTTTGCGTTACACTTAAGAAATCAAGGACGGACAAGTGAAGATGATTGCCCTGTGTGAATTTCATGTCACACAATTATTCATGAACATGATATGATAATCATAGGTACAAAACTCGATACATAAATACAAACCTCATACGAGTAGATGTGAACACCAGCACTATCAACAACTGCAAAATGTCTGAAAAAAAAGGAAAAAAGAATATAAATCGTTGATGATTCTGCTTTATTGTAATTATTTGACACATGAAAACTTTAAATACTTCTTGAACACATTTTAATGGCACTGGAATTCCTCTTACTGGATGAGGGCAGTGTGTAGAAATATCAAACACTTTGTACATACTCCTCAACCTAAACAATATTTTCAAAATCATAGAGATTCTGTGTGTGCTAGTAATTCCAATATTATCAAAGAGAATTTTGAATAGATAACTGAGTAAAAATTCATGTTCCAGTATGTACAGTAAGTCTAAAATTGGTTACAGTCTTTAATTCTCCACCAGAACCTACAACTTCCTTCTTAAAAACCGAGTATTGAGTATATCCATCAAGTATTATGGCAGGAAATCTGATTGTTTTTTGGACATTTATTTGATTCAGACATGGAGATATCTAGATACTAATACAATTACTTACTTTTCCGCCAGTACCACTAGTGTCACAGTGCCTTCTTTCAAATCAAATATCATCGGTGTGTTCCAATTTTTTGTGCTGCAAGAGAAAAAAAAATGTAGCTTTAGCTGACAAAAAATTATCACATAAATTGAGGTGACTTAGTGTCAACTTGATATGGTGGTATAGTTTGATCAGAATGAATGATATCAGATCTTGCATAGAGTACATTTCTGGAAATCTTGGGGTCTATGGTGTTAGATGACAAAACATTAAGCTTTGTACAGTTTAGGGAACTGCATAATCCTTGTGGTCTTACGCTGAGCTATGTATAGAGCATATATCTTTGACAATAACAGCTTCTGGTATCATGTTGTTTAAGTACCAACAAGACTCTGAGTCTGTACTTAAGGTGGTATGCGCCTCGAAAGTGAAAGATTTAAATTTTTGCTCAAGTTTTCCTTGATAAAACTCAACTATTCTCTTACAAAATCAAGAAGTAAAATATGGGGTAACCATGCAAAGTTTGGAACAAGAGAAATAAAAAATAGTGTCAATGACACTGTCCTCCCATTTTACAGAGATACTAAGTACTAGTTACACACATGACATTGCATTCTTACAGGTTGACTAAGAAAATTCCATTGCAAGTCCAAATTAATCTTATACCCCAGCAATATGAAATGCTCCATCTCATAATGACTTTTACACATCTGACAGAAAACAACCCTAGGATCAAGACTATCATGTTTTACAGCAATCCAACAAATACTTTGGGAGAAAATGATTTTTTGACAAAAAATGGGAAAAATTGCCCCAAAAATACAAATATGAAAATTTCACCACAATTTGAACAAATCTGACAAAGGCCAACCCTAGGATCATACATACAAGTTTTCAAGGCAATGGGATGAGCACTTTTAGAAAAGAAGATTTTTTGACAAAAAAAAACAAAAACGGGAAAATCGCCCAAAAAATACAAATTTCACCATAATTTGAAGAAATGTAACTTAAGTCACTATAAAGAGCCTGCATACCAAGTTTAAAGCAAATCTGGCCAGAGGCTACAGAGTTTTAGCAATTTGCAGGATTTTTCCTTCCTTCCCCTTGATTTGCAAAATTTTGACTTTGACATGTTTATTTCAACAAATTCACATCACCACCCCTGGGTGCACCTGTCCACCAAATACTAAGATGGTAGGTGCTGCGATTTAGGAGTTTTTAATATGGACGGACATAAATCCGCACATACTAACTAACATACATACATACATACATACATACAGACAGACAGACAGACAGACAGACAAACAGATAGACATGCATACATGCATACATTTATTTTTACAGCTCTTAACCTCCAACAGCTGACCAACTTGTCAATATCAGCTTGTTCAACTTGATACTACTGCTTATAATAATATAAACGAGAGTTAATTACATTCCAATTAAAGTAAACAAGACTTGCTTATCAAGATCTACGTCATAAAAAACAGCATATCTGTCAGGTTATAAAGAATCTTCAGCTAGATATCTTTATCAGCATTTTCATCCTATTTACCAAGCACATTTTAACTTTCAAATTAACATTGCAAGTAAGTTCTGTTGAATAAGTTGAGCCTGTAGGTACTCAGAGAAAGCACACAGAAGAGACAAATGTTTGCAACTTAAGAAGTTCAAGGTCATCAAAAGCATTATAAGGAATCATGTAACACTTTCATTGCACTGTTTACACAGATTGCATAATTGCTATAAATAGCACATGAGGAATCTTACAGCCCAGCTTTACCATAAAAACCCTATCACTTTACCACTCTTTTAATTGACCACTCTATTTTTTCCCTCACAAAGTAATTTTATTTTATCCTAACATAAATGGAAATTGGAACTTTCTCTATCTCTATTTATTTGACCAACCTATCATGACAAACTATTATGAGAAATTTCTTTTAGATAACATACAGAGCACAATATATGACGGTTCAGAAAATGTCAAAGTTGGGATTAAGGAAAGTTGCCTTTCCATGTTTTAATCCTCCAAGATGGTAAGAAGTTCACTATGAACTGTCAAAAAAGTTGAACTTTCTAATAATTCTACACTAAAATTATTTTGGCTTTGTTGATTTCCTAATAATTCAATTATTTAAAATCATATTAATTATTTTTCTGGGTGAATTGACAGGGTTTATACAGTATAACAGTTACATACAATGTAAGTCAAATTCAGTTAAAACATCAATTACTGTCCAACATTGCATCATTCCTATAATCTGCTCATTCACACAGGCAGTACTTGACTTAGAATGAATGACCTACTACATTTCACCTACATGTATGTACCAAATTTGAAAGCATGGCAAAAAGTACCACAAAATTTGCAAATTTCAGCTTGAGTTCACAGAGTCATCTTCAGGTCACTCCTAGGAACTTGCACTCCCAATTAGAAAGTAATGGCATACACAGTTTCAAAGAAGATTTTTTTAACCAAAAATGGCAAAAATTGCCCAAAAATACAAATATGCAAATTTTGCCATAATTTTGATGAATTCTATTTTGAGTTATCACAAGGCACCTGCACGCCAAATTTTAAAGCGATCTGACCATTGGTTTAAGAGAAAAAGATTTTTTACTAAAATGGCAAAAAAGAAAGAAAAAAATTCATTAAAAATAGAAAGCATCAAATATTGATATCAAATCTATATGTTTAAATGAGTTGGGCCTAAGGTACCTAAAACCCAAATATGACAATGATCAGATGAGTAGTTCCTGAGTTATTGATTTTTGACCATTTTCGCCGTTTTTTCTACCTCATTTGCATATCTATGAGACTAAAAAGTTCATTTTAACAACGGCACATCTACACCATATATGGCATCACTACACCAAAAATCAGCTTAATATGTGCAGCGGTTCTTGAGTTTTTGCGTTGGACGGACAGACATCCATACATACATACATACTAACATACATACATACATACATACAGACAGACATCTCACATACAGACTTTTTTCAACCATATAACCTCCCAATTGCCATATATGTATGGCAAATGGGAGGTAATAAACTAACCTTTAGCATTTTTTGAAGTTCAACATGGCCACCATCCCCATGTTCACTCAATATGGAAATATAAAATTTTCAATTTTCCAAAATACTAAGATGGTAAAATAATTTCTTACTCCCATGAGTTTTAAAATGAGCCCGCACAAGTGATAGATCAGAAAAGTATTGGAAAAATTTTGAGAGAGAGTATCTGTACCCCAGGCGCATTCTACCTTATTCAACTGAACATTCTGTTCTGTTGTCAATAACATCAGTAAATTCCTCCAGAATGAATCACTGGTACAGACCGTGAAATGATCAAATGGATCAAACATTACATCTCCTATTTTAATCTTTTTATGTTCTCATTTTTCATTTCAACAAAAGATGGAACACCAGACATATCATTCTGCCAAAATAATTTGTCAATACATTGAGGCAAAACAACATACCTGTAGATATAACACTGTGATGATGTGGCTACTACCAAGTGTTCCCACCCCAGAGCTGTTTTAATGATCCTATCCCGGAATTCCAGCTTCTCCTTGGCGTCGTTCAGCACTTCTCTCACTTGGATACTTTTCCGGGATGCTACAACCACCTCATAGTTCTTCCATTCTAACCTCCTGGAAGTGCAGTGAACCAGGGGGAGAATTAATGAACATTGTGAATCAAAGATTGGTGCATGAAAACTGACTGAGGTCATATGCTGGTGTTGTAACACAGACTACGATCTGTGGACCAGTAGGATTATTGTAAATGTAATGGTAGTTTCTTGATGTCTGTAGCTGTGTTTTATTTCAGAGTTACCATTACAACCTTACCCTAATTCATTCCTGATGCCCTATGATAGTGACCTTGATAACTACTTCCTGGTGGGTCCACTGTGCTTAACGCTGGCTTTTCCTGCCACAGGAGAGAGCAATTCAATCAAAACTACCATCCCAAATGCTCATTAGAACCCCTTTGCTTACCTCTCAATGACGTTGGCAAATATGACGTGTCCGTTGCCACAAGCTCCTGCAACCTGGGTGCCATCACTGCTCCATGCTAAATTAAACAAGCTGCCTGTGTTTGGTTTCTCCAGGGCATGTGACCACTGAAAATAGTCATGAAATATAAAATGAACAGTTCATATTGATTACCTATGTCATTCAAATGTCCAGTGAAAATCGAATCATAAATCTTTCTTTGAATTAACATTTCAATTAAGACTTGATTGAACATCAGTCATGAGAAATGCAAGAACCACAGTTCATACAATCAAAGTCACTTGAAATTCAGGGGGTTTTCAAAGATTTTTTTCTGCAACCTAAAAGGTTTTCCAGGTATCATTTGTACGATATATCATTATTATAATGTACAATGTACCTATCATTTTACGATATCATGACTGATCATTTCATTATTTTCAAAATCGTGAGACGGAAGAAAAATTATCATTTCACAATCGGAAAGCAAAGATTCAGAGAGTTGGACTGTTCATTGGCTAATATGTGTTTGGAAAATAGCATCTTCTATGTGTGAACCAAAAATTCATATTTAAAAAATAAGTGCCTTGAGTTCATGCCCGGTAAAAACCCTATCTGTTGTACCAAGAATCTAGAGTCATGGGATATGAAACTCTCTATAGTGGAAATATCATATAATTTTATAGACATACATAGCATGTAATCTTACTGACATAAAGCAATATTTTTTTAAGTTGGAATATAATTGAAGATTTTTGCATGTTATTGACATAACACATAAGGATAATATATTTTTCACACATTTTCAGAATAGTAACGCCCTTACCCCTGATTTATCACACAGTCGAAGTGTGTTAAATGACCCCACTGCAAAGAGTTCACCATCTGGAGCCCACGATACAGACATGATAGGATAGTCATGTGACCCCGAGCTATACAGTTGGCGGCCGTAGCTGTCCCATACTTTGTATCTGCAGTCTTCGCCACCAGACAGGATGAGATTATTCACTGGATTCCAGTCTACTTTCAAAATCACTCCATCATGTGCTTTCCACTGAAAGGACACAAAGTCAGACACAGGAATTTTAATGCACTGGGTACATATCTTGGTATTTTGTGTTTCTGGGCATTGATGCAACATGCTACTTCATTACTTTTAATTTTAGACG
This sequence comes from Ptychodera flava, assembly GCF_041260155.1. Taxonomy (NCBI): domain Eukaryota; kingdom Metazoa; phylum Hemichordata; class Enteropneusta; family Ptychoderidae; genus Ptychodera; species Ptychodera flava. The sequence goes on along the minus strand of NC_091946.1, from coordinate 22,761,280 downwards.
ACAAATTGTGTTTTAAGAAGTAGTTTTCTTGATAAGGTTGTTAGTCGTAAAAGATTGTTGAGCATTTTTGTAACATATGGTCACCGATACATACATATTTTAAAGTATTCTGAGGTCACCATCCCTGCGTTATCTCTGTGAGGGAATATAAACAATTTCCAATTTTCACGAAACTAAGCCACTGGAAGAAATCTTTTTACTCCATAAGCTTCAAAATGAGCCCCACAAGTAGTACATCAAAAGAATACTGTAAAGGTTTGAGTTTGAATATCTGTCCCCTGGGCAAATTCTTTTATGAAACTCTGTAGTGTTTCTGCTACATCCACTTTGGAAATTTGCTCATTTTAGTAAAATACACATTTACAGCTTTACATCAGCTGCAGACCAAATGATCAACTGGTATTGCAGCAACTTTGGCAATCCTACAGTACCAAGCTATTCTTTCCTCACCATGACATTGGCCCCAAAGGTAACATGTTATCAATATCATGTATTTTTCAACCAGAATGTACAGCTACATTCCCTGAACAAACACCGAAACCTTTTTTCTTTTCAGAAACCAAATTTTTTCTGTCTGTCTAACAGTTCCATATGTCTTGGACATATGCATCGTGTATAACACAATGTACTTCATCAAAAAGTTCATTGTGACATTTCAAGCATAATAGACTTAGATTGAGAATGTCTTTTCTAATTTTCTAGTAATATCTTGTACACTTAAAAATAACTTTGAGGTACAACTTCATGAAACAGGCCATATATTTTGCTTGACTCCATGACCAACGATGTTCCTTTCACGGCGGGCAAATCTTGAAAGCTTCTTACCTGTAGTGGCTTGGCATTGGCTTGTAATGATTTGATGATCAGCTGTTTGCTGTTTGTGAAAAGAACTTGATCTGAGTCTGGTCCCCAGGAAACTGAATACACTGGTGTAGCTAAGAGGAGAGAAAGAGACAGAGGTCCTATCGTGAATAATTTCCTCAGAGGTAGTGGAATATGATCATCACAGCGACAATAAAAGAAAACATTCATTTCCTATCCACTTTTATTATGCCTAGCTCATGTCAACACTCTGTGATTTATATAATTTTGTGACTGGGTTACTTTTGTGACATCTCCACAGGTCAAGAATGGTTCAATTTCTGAACAACTTACTGGTCTGTGCAAGCGTTGATCGCAACATTCCTCCGCGCGACCAGATTTTCACCTGGCCATCCTCACCGACTGTTACCATGGCAGTACCATCATAGCTCCACCGTCCTGACAATACTGCTCCTTTGTGAGCTTCCACACTCTTTTCAACTCTGCCAGATCGGGATATTAGATGAAATTTGCCTGGAAAGTTTGGGAAAGTACCAAACAAAATACATTAGAGCAAAAAATTAGTTTTGTTAAACCCTAACATTCCACATCATTATCCAAGTTCTGAGCTGTACCAAAACCTATTGATTGTTTGACTATTCTCTTTTTCCTTATTTATGATGATTTTAAACATCAATTGTATCTGTACAGTAGTTTCCTAATCCTTGGATAGATTTTCTGAAAAGACATTCATAAGTATATTTCAAAAGTGGTAAGCATGTTCAAGTATGAACCTTTCAAGTCTGTTTGACACATGGTTGTCCAGTTTTGGTGATTGT